>NC_061510.1:387962400-387978953 GCF_022539505.1 Lolium rigidum
TGTCCTTGGTTTCTACTCATAGTATTCATGGCGAAGTTTCTCCTTCGTTAAATTGTTATATGGTTGGAATTGGAAAATGATACATGTAGTAATTGCTATAAATGTCTTGGGTAATGTGATACTTGGCAATTGTTGTGCTCATGTTTAAGCTCTTGCATCATATGCTTTGCACCCATTAATGAAGAAATACATAGAGCATGCTAAAATTTGGTTTGCATATTTGGTTTCTCTAAGGTCTAGATAATTTCTAGTATTGAGTTTGAACAACAAGGAAGACGGTGTAGAGTCTTATAATGTTTTCAATATGTCTTTTATGTGAGTTTTGCTGCACCGGTTCATCCTTGTGTTTGTTTCAAATAAGCCTTGCTAGCCTAAACCTTGTATCGAGGGGAATACTTCTCATGCATCCAAAATACTTGAGCCAACCACTATGCCATTTGTGTCCACCATACCTACCTATACTACATGGTATTTTCCCGCCATTCCAAAGTAAATTGCTTGAGTGCTACCTTTAAAATTCCATCATCACCTTTGCAATATATAGCTCATGGGACAAATAGCTTAAAAACTATTGTGGTATTGAATATGTAATTATGCACTTTATCTCTTATTAAGTTGCTTGTTGTGCGATAACCATGTTCATCGGGGAACGCCATCAACTCATTGTTGAATTTCATGTGAGTTGCTATGCATGTTCGTCTTGTCCGAAGTAAGGGCGATCTACACTGAGTTGAATGGTTTGAGCATGCATATTGTGAGAGAAGAACATTGGGCCGCTAACTAAAGCCATGATTCATGGTGGAAGTTTCAGTTTTGGACAAACATCCTCAAATCTCTAATGAGAAAAGAATTAATTGTTGTCAAATGCTTAAAGCATTAAAAGAGGAGTCCATTATCTGTTGTCTATGTTGTCCCGGTATGGATGTCTAAGTTGAGAATAATCAAAAGCGAGAAATCCAAATGCGAGCTTTCTCCTTAGACCTTTGTACAGGCGGCATAGAGGTACCCCTTTGTGAAACTTGGTTAAAGCATATGTATTGCGGTGATAATCCCAGGTAGTCCAAGCTAATTAGGACAAGGTGCGGGCACTATTGGTACACTATGCATGAGGCTTGCAACGTATAAGATATAATTTACATGATGCATATGCTTTATTACTACCGTTGACAAAATTGTTTCATGTTTTCAAAATCAAAGCTCTAGCACAAATATAGCAATCGATGCTTTTCCTCTATGATGACCATTCTTTTACTTTCAATGTTGAGTCAGTTCACCTATTTCTATCCACCTCAAGAAGCAAACACTTGTGTGAACTGTGCATTGATTCCTACATACTTGCTTATTGCACTTATTATATTACTCTATGTTGACAATATCCATGAGATATACATGTTACAAGTTGAAAGCAACCGCTGAAACTTAATCTTCTTTTGTGTTGCTTCAATACCTTTACTTTGAATTATTGCTTTATGAGTTAACTCTTATGCAAGACTTATTGATGCTTGTCTTGAAGTGCTATTCATGAAAAGTCTTTGCTTTATGATTCACTTGTTTACTCATGTCATACACATTGTTTTGATCGCTGCATTCACTACATATGCTTTACAAATAGTATGATCAAGATTATGATGGCATGTCACTCCGAAATTATCCGTGTTATCGTTTTACACCGCTCGGGACGAGCAGAACTAAGCTTGGGGATGCTGATACGTCTCCGACGTATCGATAATTTCTTATGTTCCATGCCACATTATTGATGTTATCTACATGTTTTATGCACACTTTATGTCATATTCGTGCATTTTACGGAACTAACCTATTAACAAGATGCCGAAGTGCCGATTCGTTGTTTTCTGCTGTTTTTGGTTTCAGAAATCCTAGTAAGGAAATATTCTCGGAATTGGACGAAATCAAAGCCCGGGGGCCTATTTTTCCACGAAGCTTCCGGAAGTCCGAAGACGAGACGAAGAGGGGGCACGGGGTGGCCAAACCCTAGGGCGGCGCGGCCCCACCCCTGGCCGCGCCGGCCTATGGTGTGGGCCCCCCGTGCCGCCTCTTGACTTGCCCTTCCGCCTACGTAAAGCCTCCGTGACGAAACCCCCGATGCACGAGAGCCACGATACGGAAAACCTTCCGGAGACGCCGTCGCCGCCGATCCCATCTCGGGGGATCCAGGAGATCGCCTCCGGCACCCTGCCGGAGAGGGGAATCATCCCCGGAGGACTCTACGCCGCCATGGTCGCCTCCGGTGTGATGTGTGAGTAGTCTACCCCTGGACTATGGGTCCATAGCAGTAGCTAGATGGTTGTCTTCTCCCCATTGTGCTATCATTGTCGGATCTTGTGAGCTGCCTAACATGATCAAGATCATCTATCTGTAATTCTATATGTTGCGTTTGTTGGGATCCGATGAATAGATAATACTTGTTATGTTGATTATCAAAGTTATGCTTATGTGTTGTTTATGATCTTGCATGCTCTCCGTTACTAGTAGATGCTCTGGCCAAGTAGATGCTTGTAACTCCAAGAGGAGTACTTATGCTCGATAGTGGGTTCATGCCTGCATTGACACTGGGACAGTGACGAGAAAGTTCTAAGGTTGTGTTGTGCTGTTGCCACTAGGGATAAAACATTGATGCTATGTCTAAGGATGTAGTTGTTGATTACATTACGCACCATACTTAATGCAATTGTCCGTTGCTTGCAACTTAATACTGGAGGGGTTCGGATGATAACCTGAAGGTGGACTTTTTAGGCATAGATGCAGTTGGATGGCGGTCTATGTACTTTGTCGTAATGCCCAATTAAATCTCACTATACTCATCATGATATGTATGTGCATTGTCATGCTCTCTTTATTTGTCAATTGCCCAACTGTAATTTGTTCACCCAACATGTCTGTTCGTCTTATGGGAGAGACACCTCTAGTGAGCTGTGGACCCCGGTCCAATTCTCTTTACTCGAAATACAATCTACTCGCAATACTTGTTTTCTTGTTTTCTCTGCAAACAATCATCTTCCACACAATACGGTTAATCCTTTGTTACAGCAAGCCGGTGAGATTGACAACCTCACTTGTTTCGTTGGGGCAAAGTACTTTGGTTGTGTTGTGCGGGTTCCACGTTGGCGCCGGAATCCCCGGTGTTGCGCCGCACTACATCTCGCCGCCATCAACCTTCAACGTGCTTCTTGACTCCTACTGGTCCGATTAAACCTTGGTTTCTTACTCGAGGAAACTTGCCGCTGTGCGCATCACACCTTCCTCTTGGGGTTCCCAACGGACGCGTGTCGAACGAAAAGACAATACGTCAACCACGCGCATCAGTATTCATGTGTTGACGTGTAATCAAGGACTCGGGCTGGCCCGGGTTTATTTCTCGTAAAACATTCTTGTGTTTCTCGATGTACGGAGCCACCAAGATGTAATTGTATAGAACTGTGTAGTGTGCTTGATTGAAAGAAATCTTGTCCCTGCACACCGTTGCTTTCCTTCCTAGTGTGCCTTTTCCGATCAGCCTCCCCTCATACCGAGATTCAGGAACACCAATCGGCTTAAGGTCAGGAAGAAAGTCAACGCAAAACTCAATGACCTCCTCAGTTCCGTAGCCCTTTGAGATACTTCCTTCCGGCCTAGCTCGGTTATGAACATATTTCTTTAAGACTCCCATGAACCTCTCGAAGGGGAACATATTGTGTAGAAATACAGGACCGAGAATTCTAATCTCTTCAACTAGGTGAACGAGGAGATGCGTCATAATATTGAAGAAGGATGGTGGGAACAACAACTCGAAGCTGACAAGACATTCGACCACATCTTCCTGTAATCCTGACAAAGTTTCTAGATCCATTACCTTCTGAGAAATTGCGTTGAGGAATGCACATATCTTCACAATGGCTAGTCGAACATTTTATGGTAGAAGTCCCCTCAATGCAACCGGAAGCAATTGTGTCATAAGCACGTGGCAGTCATGGGACTTCAGGTTCTGGAATTTTTTCTCCTTCATATTTACTATTCCCTTTATATTCGACGAGAAACCAGACGGAACCTTGATACTGAATAGGGCTTCAAAAAAGATCTCCTTCTCTTGTTTGGTAAGAGCGTAGCTGGCAGGCCCTACAAACTGCCCTGGATGATTGCCGTTTCGTCCTTTATGACTTTCCTGGTCCTCCCGTGCTTCGGTGTATCTTTTGTCTTTCCATACACGCCCGGAAAACCTAGAATATTCACACAAAGATTCTTGGTCAGGTGCATCACGTCGATTGCGGAGCGGACTTCCAGGACTTTCCAATATTCTAGCTCCCAAAAAATAGATTTCTTCTTCCACATGGGCGCGTGTCCGTCATCGTCTTTCGGAACAGGTCGACTGCCTGGACCCTTTCCAAAGATAACATTTAAATCCTTGACCATGTCAAATATATCAGCACCACTACGGGGGACAGGCTTCGGACGGCGGTCAGCCTCGCCATCGAAATGCTTGCCTTTTTTCCTTAAGGGATGCTTGCGCGGAAGGAAACGACGATTGAACGGGTACACAACTTTTCTCGCTTTTTCCCAAATATTTACTTTCGGTCTCATCTAAACGGTGTGTGCATGCATTGTATCGTTTGTTCGTACGTCACGAAATGTTACTCAGAGCAGGCCAATCATTGATGGTTACGAATAGCAACGCTCGTAGGTCAAATTCTTGCTCGGTGTGCTCATCCCACACACGTACACCTGGTTTGGCCCACAACTCCAAAATTTCATCGACTAATGGCCTTAGGTACACATCAATGTCGTTGCCCGGTTGCTTTGGGCCTTAGATAAGCACTGGCATCATAATGAACTTCCGCTTCATGCACAACCAAGGAGGAAGGTTGTAGATACATAGAGTCACGGGCCAGGTGCTGTGACTGCAGCTCTGCTCCCCAAAAGGATTTATGCCATCTGTACTTAGACCAAAGTATAAGTTCCTTGCCTCACCTGCAAAATCCGGGAACTCTCTCCCGATGTTTCTCCACTGCCGACCATTAGCGGGGTGCCTCAACATCGCGTCTTTCTTACGTTCTTCCATGTTCCATCGCAACAATTTGGCATGCTCTTTGTTTCTGAACAAACGTTTCAACTGTGGTATTATGGGAGCATACCACATCACCTTCGCAGGAACCCTCTTCCTAGGTGGCTCACCCTCAACATCACCAGGGTCATCTTTTCTGATCTTATACTGCAATGCACCGCATATCGGGCATTTATTCAAATTCTCGTACTTCTCACCGCGGTAGAGGCTACAGTCATTAATGCATGCATGTATCTTCTGCACATCTAATCCTAGAGGGTAGACAAGCTTCTTTGCTTCATATGTACTGACGGGCAATTCGTTATTTCTTGGAAACAGCTTCTTTAATATTAACATCAATTTTTCAAATCCCGAGTCAGTCACACCGACCTCTGCCTTCCATTTCAGCAATTCCAATTAGCTACCCAGCTTTCTATGTCCATCTTCACAAACTGGGTACAACAATTTGTGGTGGTCCTCTAACATCTTGTCGAACTGCAACCTCTCCTTATCCGTGGCACAGTCTCTTCTTGCATCAGAAATGGCCCGACGAAGATCATCATCAACGGGATCATCTGCTACCTGTTCTTCACCTCCTTCTTCTTCATTGTCCTCCATTGCGGTATCACCGCATTCAGAGAACATAGATCGGTACTGGTCATCGTTATCTTCTTCTTCATCGCCGTCTTCCATCATAACCCCTTCTTCTCCGTGCTTGGTCCAAACATTATAGCTGGACATGAATCCAAACCGAAGCAGGTGGCTCTTAATGTCTCTTGAGCAAGAGTAATCCTTCTCATTCTTACATTTCAGACATGGACAACACATAAAACCTTGCTTCGACTTATTGGCCTCGGCCACAAGCAGGAAAGAATTCACGCTCTCTCTGAAAGTGGGAGCACATCGGTTACCGTACATCCATGGATGACTCATCTACATCTTAAGTGTATCAGATGCAATCACCTTGCTAAAATTAGTATTGTACGGACTATGTATATACGAGAAAATAGTTGCTAACCTTTTAGGATCAAAAAGAAGAGAAATCTTATCAAATAAAATCAAGTGGCATCCCTCACAAGCATTCCATCAAACACCTCTTGTGCACATGAAGAAAAAATGAGCTAGCATACACCTCCACCTTTCACCACCAAGGAAAAAAATGTAGGGAGGTGGGGAGGGGGGGCTGGCTGCGTGTATATATAGGCATGGCCCTTTTGTCGCGGGCTGTATTACGACCCGGGACAAAAGGGGTGCTGGCAGGAGACGCCAGAGCTCAGACCCCTTTTGTCGCGGGTTGTGATACGGCCCGCGACAAAAGGGTGCGATAAAAGGCCCGGCTCGCTCCAAATGGTTTCGGGGCGACGTGGCCAGGCCATTTGTCGGGGTGCAGGCGCGCCCGCGACAAAAGGCTCCCACGAAAGCCCTGTTTTCCACTAGTGACACCTGTGTTCAATTTTTTATATAAATGTATTGGGAGACATTTGAGAGATGTACTCAATGTTCTATTTGAAAGACAATATGCAATTTAAATAAAAATAATAATATAATACAAGAACTGTAGCTTGGTTTTCTGCATAGAATTGTAGAGAAGCTGCTGCAATCAATGTGTTTGTTAGAAACACCAAATCACCTATTACCTGTAATTAATCATGTTGAAGCAACCGATGTAGCACGTTAAGCAAACCAGAAAATTTCAGGCTTTAGTGTCTTATCCCTAGAGACAATGAGAGCAGTCCTGGAGTATAGATATGGCAATACAGAGATTGGTTGTTGTATCTGACTGCCCATTGATGCTCATGCAAATGTGTAACATAGTTGTCTCAGCTAATGGTCACAAATTACCTGATTTTTTTTAAAAAAAATGGGGAGTATCACCCCGGCTTCTGCATTATGATGATGCACACGGCCTTTTATTGAAAATTCAAGTTAAGTATAGTTTTACAACTCAAGCATCGCCCAGAATTGATACAAAAATCAACCAGCGAAAGAAGCATGATGTCTACGCACACTCCTTTTCTTGTAGACAGTGTTGGGCCTCCAAGAGCAGAGGTTTGTAGAACAGCAGCAAGTTTTCCCTTAAGTGGATCACCCAAGGTTTATCGAACTCAGGGAGGAAGAGGTCAAAGATATCCCTCTCAAGCAACCCTGCAATCACGATACAAGAAGTCTCTTGTGTCTCCAACACACCTAATACACTTGTCAGATGTATAGGTGCACTAGTTCGGCGAAGAGATAGTGAAATACAGGTGGTATGAATGAATATGAGCAGTAGTAACGGCGCCAGAAAATAGCTTGCTGGCGTGCGATTGATGGTAGTAATATTGCGGGAAGTAAAGATGCGATAAAACAAGTAAATAAGCGATGATTGCGGTATTTGGAAACAAGGCCTAGGGATCATACTTTCACTAGTGGACACTCTCAACATTGCAATCATAACGGAATATAAATAAGCACTTCACTATGCTATTCTGAATTACTCTCTGGCAAGATAACGAACACTAATTCATCATGTAGGCAAACCTTAAAGATGTATTCCCAAGTACTAATAAACACCCCACGCTGTCACCGTGAGCATTCATAGGAGGTACTAACACACCACAGTTTCATAGAGACATCCAACTCAAATCATAACTCGGTGAATAAGTATTACGTGAAATATAGCCTAAGAGACCCACACGGTGCACACACTCGTCACCTTTACACACGTGGGACAAGGAGTCTCCGGAGATCACATAAGTAAAATCCACTTGAATAGCATAACGACATCTAGATTACAAAGCTCATCATATGGATCTCAATCATGTAAAGCAGCTCATGAGATCATTGTATTGAAGTACATAGGAGAGAGAGATGAACCACATAGCTACCGGTACAGCCCTTAGCCTCGATGGAGAACTACTCCGTCCTCATGGGAGACAGCAGCGTTGATGAAGATGGCGGTGGTGTCGATGGAGATGCTTTCCGGGGGCACTTCCCCGTCCCGGCGGCGTGCTGGAACAGAGACTCCTGTCCCCCAGATCTTGGCTTCGCGATGGCGGCGGCTCTGGAAGGTTTCTCGTACCGTGACTTTTCCGTATCGAGGTTTTAGGTCAGGGAGGCTTAAATAGGCGAAGAGGCGGAGTCGAAAGGGCCACGGAGCCGCCACACAATAGGGGGGCGCGGCCCCCCTTGGGCCGCGCCAGCCCCTTGTGTGGGCCCCCTGTGGCTCTCCTCTGGTGGCTCTCGGGTGTTCTGGAAGCTTCGTGGAATTCTAAGATGCTGGGCATTGATTTCGTCCGATTCGGAGAATATTTCCTTACTAGGATTTCTGAAACCAAAAACAGCAGAAAACAGCAACTGGCCCTTCGGCATCTCGTCAATAGGATAGTTCCGGAAAACGCATCAAAACGATGTAAAGTGTGTATAAAACATGTAAGTATCATCATAAAAGTAGCATGGAACATAAGAATTTATAGATACGTTTGAGACGTATCAAGCATCTCCAAGCTTAGTTCCTACTCGCCCTCGAGTAGGTAAACGATAACAAAGATAATTTCTGAAGTGACATGCTATCATAATCTTGATCACTGTTCAAAAAACTAGGCTGATTCAACGATTACTAGGCCGATTAATCGCTACTAGGGGCCTGGCCGTGTCGATTACCATTAATCTCTTGTGTTAATCCTTTAGCCCGATTAATCGTACTGAAAGTCCGATTACTAGGTATGTTCCCGATTAACTACTGCACTTGGTCAAAAAAGTTATAAAATTTTCAATGCATATAGCTAGTACATGCGCTACCCCTCCCCAATAAAGTAGGTTTTGCGAAGCTCCCGCTTGATTGCAGCCTCCAACAGCTCGAATTCCGTTGTCGCCAACTAGTTCCTTGCCCTCCAAGACCAGTTACTCTCAGTTGCCTAGATACCGGAGCTCAAGGGCGCCTTCGATAGGTTAGGTGGTTGAGGTATAAGAGGGGTCGTACCCTAGCTAGGTCTCGGAAACAGACCAAGCCATTGGTCGCATCTCTCGCATATCGTTTCTCTTTCCTGCACTGACTGTGGCCCGACTCCTGCCACGCATCGTCGTAATTAAGTGGTCATAAGATTCACAACGTGTACATATCAGTTTGTATTGGACTCGTAAGCCACTCTTTGGGACGAGATTCGGAGCTGGCTATAAATAAGATTAGTTCGGGCGTCCACCATTGTCAGCTTGGGTTTTTCTTGTTCTGTTTGAGACCGGATCAACATGAAGGGACGACGCCGCCGCTGCCGTGATGTAAGTCGTCGCTGCTCTGCGTTTTCTTCACCTTCCTGTACAGGCATCATGCAAGACTGATCCCCACCTTTCCGCGTCCTAACTGTAGTCACGGCGAGCAACAAGATACAACGGGGACGACAGACTAAGCCGGCTGCCCGACGACGCGCTGCTCAACATCCTCGAGCGGCTCGGCACGCTGGACGCCATCAGGACTTTGCATCCTCTCCAAGAAGATGCTCAAGCTGCCCACCATGCTCTCGCAGATCTTTATCGACTTCTATTCTGCTATGCGCGCCAACGATCAATGCATCACGACCATGCGAGACGTGGCCCGGATCAACGGCGCGGTGGCCGACGTGACGGACAGGATCCTGATCAGCACGAGATCACCACTGATCCCCATTCGCAACCTGAAGCTCAGGTTCGTCCTGAGGCGCTATGACTGCCTCTCCATCGGCAAATCTGTTGTCCGCGCCATGGCGGCGCGGAAGCTAGACGGGGCCGTTGAGTTCGAAGTGCTGACGGAGTGTGGTTTCCTCGGCGACTGTCCCGACTGCGTTGACGCCGATCTCCGCCACTTCGGAAAGCAGTTCAATACTTTCCTCGGCGACTGTCCCGACGCGTTCGCCTATCTGACGGGGCTGAATCTGCACAATCTGAGATTTGGCGAAGCTGACATCCCCAAGGTCCTTGGCGCTTGCGAGCGGCTGGAGTCTCTGCGTCTCCATAATTGTGACGCGGGGATCAGTTCGGTGAATGGAAAAAAATAGTGTGCTATTTCAGGGAGCGGTGTTTTGGAACATGGGTCCATATGCTCTCTATATTTTGAAATGCATCTTACATACATTTTAAATTTTAGAAAAAATTGAAACTAAAAGTTCGCACGTACATCTTCACGTGTTACATGCTCACAAAGTCGTTTCATAAAAAATCGACTTATCATGTGACGTGTGTAAAAAAGACAAAATTCAGTGCTAAAAATAATGCTTTTCACAAGATAAACTTTCTCTTTTTTATATAGACCACACAAAATATTGGTTTTTCGTGAAACTTGACGAACGCACGTATATTATGAAGATGTACATGTAGAATTTTTTGTCCAAATTTTTCGACATTTTGAAATATATATTTTTAGTAGAGGGAGCATACGCACCCGGGAGCCGAATTAAATTTCCGGCTATTTCAACGCTAATAGCACGCTATAGCGTTTCTAGACAAACCACGCTACGTCATTCCGGCGCTATAGTGTGCGCCTAAATGAAGTCCGAGATAGCAGGTTTTGTGTTATAGCGTATTTTTCGGCCGACGCTATTTTATTATAGCATGCTAATTTTTTCCTTGGTTCGGTGGTGAGAGTTGAGCACCCGAGACTCGTCGAGCTCGAGATCTTCTATGGGGAGTTTGAGACGTTGGAGCTCGTCTGTCTACCCAAGCTCCAGAGGATGAACTATACTAACTAGGTTTACGACGAAGATCGCTTGTATTTGGGTGACGTCCCACAACTTTCCAAGCTCAGCCTAACAAAGGCTTGCCTTTGGGACCAGACCATGTAGCTAAGCAAATCCCCTTCCTGGCGCTCGCCCGCGCGAGCGGTTACTCCGCGCGACGCGCGAATCAATTCCCTTTCCTTTTCTGTCGTTTTCTGTTACCCCGCGCATTAAATTACGTTAATTAATTATAGCAGTAAATTCCGCGTATTTAATTCGCGATTCGTTGTCGCGCATAAATTACGTTAGTTAATTACGACAGTAAATATTGCGCATTTAATTCGCTGGACCAATTCTATTTCCATTTTTGGAGCGTTTAATCCGCATGTTTAATTTCGTATACTAATTTCGCGCATTTAAATCACGAATTTAATTCCGCATGTTTAATCTCGTAAATTAAATGTTTGGAGCGAAATTAAACATGCGCATTTAATTCATGAATTTAATTCCGTCCGGTCAATTCCTTTTTTTTTTGGCAGTGTCCTGTTTTGTCGTTTTAGTTTCTATTTTTTGACTGACATCCTTATTTTCCAATTCTCTTTACTCAATTCCCTTTTATCAATTCCCTTTATTTTTTTCTATTTTTTCTTTCTACTTTTGTATATAAATTCATGTTATTTGGACTCATTTTTTCAATTCCCTTTTTCGGGCTAGTGGTTTTTATAGGGGAAAATAACGGGTGGGAAAACCACTTGCGACTCAAATTAACTACCACTTGCAACTTAAATAAATATCATTTTTAACTTAGTTAGCTTTTTGGGTCGATAACTTTTCACATTTTAGCATTGATAAATAACATGCATAAGGTTTGAAAACTTATGAGCTAAAAATATTGCTAAAATATTCAAAATGATATTTAACTTTGGGGTTTGTAACTTTTTCATTCTACCCGCTGATAAATAATGAGACGTGGGGTTGATAACTTTTGGGCTAAAAAAATCGACAAAATAGTTGAAATGAAATTAACTTTTTGGGTCGGTAACTTTTCTCATTTTACCGTTGATAAATAGAGAGAATATGGTTGATAACTTTTGAGCCAAAAAAATTCGCAAATTAATCTAAATGAAATTAAGTTTTCTAGTTGATAATTATTCACATTTAACGTTGATAAATAATGCGAAAAGGGGTTGATAAATTGTAAGATAAATAATCGCTAAAATATTCTAAGTGAAATTAGTTTTTTGGGACGATAACTTTTCACATTTACCATTGATAAATAATGGCAGAGGGTTTGATAAATTGTGAGCTAAAAAATAGGTAAAATATTCTAATTGAAATTAGGTTTTCATGTCGATAAATTTTCACATTTAGCGTTGATAAATAACGGGACGAGGGGTTGATAAATTGTAAGCTAAAAAAGTTGCTAGCATATTCTAAACTAAATTAGCTTGTTAGGTTGATAACTTTTCACATTTATCATTGATAAATAATGGGTAGAGCGGTTGATAAATTGTGAGTTAATTTTTTTTCTCCAAAAATATTCTAAATGAAAATAGCTTTTTGGATCGATAACTTTTCACATTTGCCGGTGATAAATAACCGGGAAGGGGGTTGATAAATTGTGAGCTAAAAAATCTCTATAATTTTCTAAATGAAATTAGCCTTTGGGTCGATAAGTTTTCATATTTATCGTTGATAAAGAACGGGACGAGGGGTTGATAAATTGTAAGCTAAAAAAGTTACTAACATATTCTAAATGAAATTAGCTTGTTAGATCGATAAGTTTGTTAGATCGATAAGTTTTCACATTTGCCATTGATAAATAATGGGTAGAGCGGTTGATAATTTGTGGGTTAATTATTTTCCATAATATTTTAAATAAAAATAGCTTTTTGGATCGATAATTTTTCATATTTGCCGTTGATAAATAACGGGAAGGGGGATTGATAAATAATGGGAAAGCTGGTTGATAAATAACGCAAAGTGGGACTCGCAGTAACTACTTCATTCGATTTTTTTCAGGTTTTTCTAATTTAGAACGCTGTTTACCTTTTTTGCTTTTTACCGGTGTTGTTTATACTACAAAAGCATGTTCGCCCGCATGTTGACACGAACAAACAGTAGCACAGTTGGTCGGCGCGCGGGGGCGGACCTGTTGGTCGCGGGTTCGAATCCCGGTTCCCTCGTTTATTTTTCGAGCGCGGTCTCTCAAAGACGGAAATGGAAAAGAACGGATCGATCGCGGTTTCCTTTTCGGGAATGTCGGAAATCCATCGCTCCGCGCAAAGAGAGCGGCCGAACCCTAGCTAGGGTCGCCCGTAGCTAAGCCGGCTGCTTGCCAATGCCCCCACCGTAACCGATCTGCATCTGGATTTTCAAAGTGAAAAGGTACTCATCCACGTCCTCTCTATATCACGATGCAGCCAACTGATCAGATTGATGTTATTAGTGTATCATTATTATTATTGGAAAAAAAGATTCTAAAAATAGGTTTTACTTGCATGTATGTACAATAGTGTAATCGAGACTTCATTGCCACCTCCCGAGGATGTAATTTATGTGCATCATACACTCGCTAATCCATCGTTTCATCGTTTGTCGCAGATATGGGTTCGACCAGAGAGCTCGAGACTGCTTGCTCCTGTACTTGACAAATTGCGCCATCTGAATATGGACTTCCTTCCTGAAGGATGTGACATCGCCTGGACAATGCTCTTTCTTGAAGCTGCACCATCCCTGGACGAGCTCTGTCTCACGGTGTGGCCTCATTGGTGTGGCGCAGAGAAACAACACACTGGCACCAAGAACATCTACTCACGATTTCAAGCACAAGAATTTAATCAAGCTAACTATCTATGGCTTCCAGTCAGACGACAACTTCACGGGATTCGTTAGGCGTGTCATGGAAGCTACGGCGAACGAACGTTCAAGAGATATCTCTATATGATAGGAAGGTGTGCAAGTTCTGCACTGAAGAATTTGAGGATTATGAGACCGAGGTATTTCCATCGACATATCCAAGGACGAGCCAGGAGAAGGATTCTTTGAGGGAGAAAATTACGAACGGGTTGATAATGGCTTCCCCCCATGTGATTCACTTCAGGTCCTAGAAGCCTTTGGAAATCACTCGAAATATCATTCATGGAATGGCAATGATCAATCTTTCATCGTTGGAATGAGTTACCAAACTCTAGAATAAAGTTGCTACTGCGTGTGCATTCTTTGATTTCCTTTGCATTGAAGCGTGTATTGTTGCCTAATGAACTTCCTCATATGAAATGCAGCCCCTAGATACTACCATTATTTGAATAAAACTCTATTTTGTTAGAATTAAACAGATCAGTAAACACTTTTGCTTTAAAATGAAAATGACTATATTAGGTTCAGGGAGGATTTCCATTTAGTTGATGAGAAAGTAAACCTAATGGTGATGACTAGCTGGTTGAAATGGAAATTAGCTTAATTCTCACTCAGATTATGTCACCTAATCTGTAACCGGGAAAACCTGAGTTGCAACTCACGTGTAACTAGAAGAAAATTATTTGCAACTATGTCCAGCCCATGTGTAACTAGGACAATCTGATCGAGCTGCAACTTGTAATTTCAAAAAATCTCAGTTACAACTCTCGAGCAACACATATGTAACCGAAAAAATCTTACTTGCAATGCCACACGATTCATGCTGCAAAGCTAACAATTTTGAAGTCGAATGAGCTCTAACTTAATTATGACTGGAACAAAAATTAGCAAAACCATAAATAAATTTGTGTTAAATTCATCCATTTTCACAAGTCAGGACGGCGGAGCGAGCGCCGCATGTACGAGGCTGGTACCTTTCCAAATCCATCGATTGAGAAAGACCTAGGCAAAAAAGTAGGAAAAATATTTAAAACTTTTTTTTTGAAATGGAAAAATATCTATAACTTTGATTGAAGCAAGCCTAGGCAATTTATATCGAGAACATGTTTGGAATCATATATCGGAATTGCTTCGCACACGACAAATTCTATCCGATCTATGTACGACTCCTCCTCTCAACGAAAGCACACCTAATTAGTTCATGCGCCCTTTGTCCAAAGTCCCACCCACTCAAGCCCAAAATCAAACCCCTTCCACGACTTCACATTTAACCAGCCTCAGTCATGCGCCCCAAAGATCTTTTCACCTGGCGCGGCCAATATGGTGTCCGGCGTTCCGAGGCCATCCCCGCTCCACAGGGGACGATGCGGCCACGCTGGACAAAGCGCGAAAACTCTTCGCGAGTGGCGGCCCCTTCCTTTACACGGAAGTTTAAACTCGTCACCTACTTCTGGTCAAGCGGCGGTAATGGCCTCGCGGCTTTCCCAGGCGGCGCAGTAAAGCATCTCGACGCGCATGGCTGCATGGCCATCCGCGCCGACGTTATTACGGCCAACGCTACCGCTGCCGATTCGCCTGCGACCGATGTATAAAGAGGTGTCCCCTCCTTCCTTCACGTCTCTTTCACATACCATTCGCGCGACTCTCTCGATCGAGCCCCCGTGGCGGAGGCGTGGGTGATGTACCACGCGCGGTACCCTGTCCCGCTGGACATGTGTTTGCCAAGCAGCGGCGAATGGAAAGATGGCGGACAACGGTATCGGCGTTCCGCCGGCGCCGGACACGGAGAGGTGGAGTACGCGATGCCGCCCCCAAATCGAAGAGCGGCAGCCGCAGCGGAATCGCATTCCGCAAACCGGAGCGGCAGCAACAGACACGCGCGGGTTCCCGCGTCAGGAGCCTCCTCGTCCCAAAACCGGAGGTGAATGAGGAGGCCGCAAAGGTCGCGAAGGTGGCAGAATAACTTCGTCGACATCGCCTCATCGCCAGCAACAAGGACCCCAAGGACTGCCCGGGGTACAACACGGCGTTCATGGCGCCGCTGAATGACACAAACGCCCCCACGGAAGCTCGCTAAGTACGGCAACAGCGGCGAGGGCTCGTCGTCCGGCAGTTCGAGCCGCCCACCGCGCCCGACCGTGTACGACAGCTCCGACGAGGAGGAGCTCATCCCCGCGCGGGAGCCCACGTTCTCCGCGGGAGATTACGTGGACGGCTCCGACGAGGAGGACGTCGTGGCCGCACAGGTGGCGGCGATCTCGGTGGCGGAGGAACGCGCTCGCTTCCGCCGGGAGGAGGCCAACGCCGTCCGCCAAGTGCGTGAGTACAAGGCAGCACGCCGGGGGAGCACGTCCGCCGCTTCAAGCTTGAGATAGTCGAACTTGACTTCGATGAGTGAAGCTCTTCACTGGCCTCCGCGTCGACACCGTCCTCCGCCTCGACGCTCCGCCACCACCGGCACCACCGCGCACAGAGGCCAATCGGGCCTCCTTTTGCTCCAAATTAGTTCGCGAGGTTAGGTCTACTATGTAATTTAGGTTTGCAGTAACGATTATGTAACTTTTGATGCTCAATCGGAGCATCAGATACCATCTATATATATGATTATCGACGAATTTTCCCGCGACATTTGAATTGCGTTTTTTCAGTTCGTGTTTACGGGTTCTGTTCTGCGCCAGCTGCAAAATCTTCCTCTCTAAGTTTTCGAAAGACTGAATTTAGGTTTTTCGGTTCCGAAGTTTTCGGTTACGCTCAAGGCAAAGTAAAAAAGAAAAAGAAAAATTTGGCAGGTGGGACCTACCAAAGTCTCAGCTTAGCCCAAACCTGAAGCGAGTTTGCCTTTCCTTGTCTCGCGCGAGAAGATTGGCAGCCACGTAGGATCGTACCAGCATCGGACAAAATTTGTCGTGTGTATAGCAGAACTCATCATATATCTGGGCGCAAACTCAAGGTGCTCATACTACTAGACTAGGGTAGGGAGAGCAATTCTAATT
>NC_061510.1:387979053-388025960 GCF_022539505.1 Lolium rigidum
AGATCCTTTTATACACGTCAGATCCTAATCGAGCGGTCTAGCGTAAGCGGTGCTACCATCCAAATAAAGACAGCTAAATCTCCTCGTTCCCAGTCAACATCTCCACCCCCACGAACCCAGCAAAGAAAAAATCCCCAACCCGCACCCTCATCCCAACAAAATCGAAACTGAGCGGAGAAATAGGGGAAGGAATCGGCGGACCTCCGCTGGGCGCGCGAGATGGAGGCGGCGTTCGACGCCTACTTCCGCCGGCGAATCTCGACCGCGACGGTCGAATCATCGGCCAGGTCTGGCTCTGCTTTCCGCCTAGACCGGCGGCGGCGTGGACGGCACCGGCAACGTCCGGTCGCCATGGCCGTGTGGCCGAGCATGGACTCGAGCCACACACGCAGCCCTGAGCCTCCTCTAGCTCCAAAATCCATTTCCCTGGCCGCGGAATGGCGCCGCCGCGGTTCGCCATCTCCGGCTACCACAACTCGCGCACCTCCCTAGCGCTTCCAATTCTACATTCACGCTGGTCATCGAGTCCAAATCCCCATCTCTTCTCATCTCCCGCAAATATCTGTCGCTGGTGGAGATGAGTTCAACGCAGATCGGGAGCGGCGGCGCCACCACATGGAGCTGCAAGGGCTATCTCCATCGTGCACCGCCGGCAAGGGCCTCGCCGCCGCGAGCCGCTGGGCTTCCCGTCTCCATAGCGCGCTGCCTGGAGGACGCCCACCTCCACCACGCGCTGCAGGGCTTCCCGTCTCCATGGCGCGCCGCTGGGCTCCGTCTCCATGGCGCGCCGCCTGAAGGACGCCCACCTCCACCACGCGCTGCAGGCTTCCCGTTTCCATGGCGCGCCACCGGGAAGGGGCTCGCTCCCACCGCAGGTGCTGTTGGGCCCTTTCTCCCATGGTCCAGCTCGCCGCCAGACCTCGCCAATGGATCCGCTCCTCTTCCCGTCAACTCCCGCACCTGGCTCCAAGAAGGATGTAAGTTACGTAGGTTCTCCCCATTTCTGATTGTAAATTTTGGAGCTGGGATGTACTTTTTGATTGTTGTTTTTTCTACATCCAGAATGATGGCACCGGCGGATATAATTTTGCCCCTTTTTCTACATCTAGATCTTGAAAATAGTAGGTTCCCCAAGATTTGGATGTAACAGTGATAGGTTTACCTGTAATTTCTTTGTTTTTTCTATACATCCATGCTGCCTTTGATTTTGTGTAGTTGAACTCCAATTTCTTACATGCCAATATTTGTTCTGAATTGAAGGAAGAAAAGAAGGAGATGGCAGATGCACTTACGGTGTGTTTTATTTGTGCGAATTTATACACGATCATGTTATGAATTTGCGACAGAGCCGAGAAGGCATTCCCTGCATTGAATTTTGCGATTGAGCTGAGAATTCTGCTAGTAGTAAATTTTGGAGCGGAGATGTATATTTTTATATCTTTTTACATCCAGAATAATGGCAGCGGTTGACTTATTTTTTTCCCTTTTTCTACATCTAGGATCTTTTTTCTTCCTTTTTTCTATATCTAATTTTTTTGAAAATAGTATGTTTCTCCAGATCTGGATGTAATAACAGTAGGTTCTCCAAGATCTAGATGTATATTTTAATTTTTTTTTACATCCATCCCTACTATCTTTTGTAGAAAAAGAAGGTGGTGGATACACATTTTACTTTTCCGTCATTTTTGTCTAGATTTTGTAATTGGATTTTGTAATGCATCGATGCGGATGTATTTTTCCTCCAAGGAAAAAAGAACGGTGCGGGAGACATGCAGTGGAGCATGGGAAAGAGAAGGCCCGACGCGAGTGAAGTAGTTTCTATTTTTGGTAAGTACAGGCTGTCGGATTACTGTTTTTTCCATATTTGGGTGGGGCACTCCCTAAGACTAACCAGTGTCTGAGCACTGTGTAGCAACGCCCAAAAGTTATAGGGGTTTTCCTTATAAACACACATCGACGTAGACCGCTGTGCGCTGTAGTCGTGAGCACTCATAAGTCCTCCTCACCGGATGCGTATGTGCTGACGTACATACCGCAAACGGAGCAATTTTTCCCTTGTTGTGTCAAACCAAAGCGGTTGCTACAAAGAAACATGTCAACTGAACTGATAAAGGGCAGGCGAGCCAGGCAGCCAACCTAATTTTCTTTCCAGCTTTTAGCAAAACAGTCAAACTAACAACTGATGCCTCGATCTTAGGTTCGGTCACACAAACATAAGAAGAACTAATTACATATTTTAATCCTTGAACTTGTATAGCATGTGATGATTTGGTCCTAGAACTTGCAAACCGTGAAACAACCATCCTAGAACTCGTAAATCGGGTTTGTTAATTGTCCTAGCAAATCAGGAGTAGCCACTTGGCATCCATGCTAATAGTTTTCGGGCCGTGGTCGATGTCGTTCTTACTAATAACCCCATGGCATTGTTCCTTTTTGTGGTTGAATCCCGTCAATTATTTCCCGTTGGAAAAAAGAGCAAAACTCCCGCGGCGTTGCCCGACGGCGAGGTTGAGCGGTTGCATGGCGAGAGAGGGTCGGGGAGCTGCTCGGCGAGAGCGGAGCAGCGAGTTGTGGTAAGGCTGAGGCTTTCGTTGGGCTCGTCCTCCAATGGTGTCGACGGTAAGAGGGCCGAGGAATGGTGGTGGTGGAGGAAGCACATGGGCATTGGAGGAGTGGAAGGAGACATCGGTCGTGTAATACAGTGCGTCATTGAGGGCGCCGTTGAGGACGCCGGTGAGAGTTGCTGCCCCAGGATCTACGGTAATTGCTTCTTCCCCGTTGTTTCCCCTGTTCTCTCGTATCTCCGTAGGCTGTATTTTAGCCGATTTTGAATAAAAAAATTGTTTTTCAAATTCGCAAGAAAAACTGGATGAAGCCGTGATTGAAGGTGTGCACAACATTAGAAGCATGAATTTCAGAGACATGGGAAGAAAATCAGCAGCCGATTAGAAGTAGAGATTGTACATAGATTTTAGTGTTGACCATTGTATCATGTTGCTTGATCCATATTGTGTTTGTGCTTTGATGATCACGGGGTTTGTGTGAGCCATCCATGTATCATTGTACTTGTTATTGGTGAAATAAAATTGTACTCTCAGAATAAATGTGTGGTAAAGCATAGCATAAATTCACAAGTAGGTTCACACAATCCAAGTAGGTTCACACAATCCAAATTACATAAGTTACATAAGATTATGCTTTGCACTGTCGAAATTGTCACACAAGATGATTACACTATGAATCTCATCTATATGTTATCTAATGATGGTGCATTCTGACTTAGTTGCATTCCTTGTACATTCAACTCTGGAATGTAGTATTCATTTAAATCTAGGAAACCATGTTGTTGTTGGTTGTCATCTCCAAAACGCATGAAACAAGACATTGTCAGTTGATACGTCTAATTTGCATCACTATTTTATATCATAATTTACTGTTATTCATTGATATATTTCATATTTAGAGATTATACTTATGTTATTCCATCTATTTTTGCATGTTTGATGATTATTGGAAAATTAACTGTCGGAGCCAGTATTCTGCTGGAAAAAGGACCGTCAAGACGCCATATTTCTGAAGAACAATAATTTCCAGAAAATATACAGAAAATCCTATTTCGCCAGATGACGAAGGAAGCCAGAATGGGAGGCAGAGATGGGCCAGGAGTGCGCCAGACCACCCCTAGGCGCGGGCCCACCCCTGGTCGTGCCTAGGCATGGTCTGGGCACCCTGGGCCCCCTCTGATATCGCCCCCACGCGTATTTCATCCCCCGAGAACCCTAACATCGGGGGAGCGACTAGAGAAATATTTCGCCACAGCTATGGGGTGGAAAACCAAAATCTGTTCGGCAGGCATGAATCTGCTGGGGAAATTCCTACCCAGAGAGGGGAGATCGTCGCCATCGTCACCGTCATCAAGCTGGATTTCATCGGGATCATCCTCATCATCATCTCCACCACCAGCACCATCATCACCGTCGTCTCCACTCCATCCCGCTGCATCAATTTGGGTTTGATACTTGTCTAGTACATAGGGGAAACTTTCCCGGTGTTGATTACCTATTGTAGTTGATGTTATTGGGTGGAACCATTGAATTAAGGTTTATGTCCAAATTGTTGTTCATCATTATATCACCTCTAATCATGATTCATATGATGTCTCGTGAGTAGTTCGTTTAGTTCTTGAGGACATGGGAGAAGTCATGATGTTAGTAGTGGAGCTATGTTGAATATTATTTAATGGTATGATATTTAAGTTGTGGTGCTATTCTTATAGTGTTGTCATGTGAACGTTGACTACATGATACTTCACCTTTATGGGCCTAGGGGAATGCATCGTGTATTTGGCTACTAATTATGGGGTTGCGGGAGCGACAGAAACCCAAACTCCCGTTAGGAAACCGGTGCACGAGGGAGTGTAGGATCTCAAAATTTAAGGTTGTGGTTAGATTTATCTTAATTACTTTCTTGTAGTTGCGGATGCTTGCAAGAGGTATAATCACAAGTATGCATTAGTCCAAGTATGGGGTAGTGCATTATCATAGGTTCACCCACACAACACTTACCAAACCAATGGAGATTATTCAGCTATGTGAAGCGAAAGCACTTGACGAAATTCCCGTGTGTCCTCAGGAACGTTTTGTCATCATAAGTAAAACAACCGGCTTGTCCTTTGCTCTAAAAATGATTGAGTCACTCGTTGCAATTACTATTACTGTCTTTTATTTACTCATACTTTACTTATATGCAATACCAAATACCCCTGCAAACCTGTTTGCTAGTGTTTACAGTGAATCCTTGATCAAAATTGCTCGTCAATACCTTCTGCTCCTCGTTGAATTCAATACTCTTATTTATCGAAAATACTACGATACACCCCATATACTTGTGGGTCTATTTGCACCTCTCTCTGATAGCAGGTGCATCATCATGTTCTGCTGCGGTTGCACTTGTGGTAACATATCCAGTTCTTTTTTTGCCAACATGTGCATCATGATGTTGGGTTGCAGTTCCACTTGTGTTGGCATCTCTAGTTCTTTTGTTGCCACTTCTTCTAGTTGATTTTTCCCTTTCTCTTCCTCTGGCTGAATATGTAGTTGTGTTTGTTGTTGCTTTGTTTCTTCCTCTCTTTGAATTTTCTCTTGCTCTTCCTCTACCTCTAGTAGTTGCAGTAGTCATTTCCTGGCATTAACAACAAATTCACTTTCTAGCAGTAGCTCATGAGCTCTAGCTATTGGTATATGAGTTGCTGCATGTACAAGTAATTTTACTTACTCCTTTGTGTCATAGTAGCTAGTACACATAAATTAATAGGAGTAATAAAATAAGAGGCATGTAGCTGCTTTCTCGGATATATAAATAGGAATAATCATTTCACTTATCATATTTATTTCACTCTACACATTCACTATCACTATGAACTGAATCACCCCATGCCTACTTTTTCATCTGCAGAAACCAATTTATTTATTATTAGCTATTTACTTTTCCGAACTTTACTTTATTTTATTACCAATACTCCAAAATCTTATCATTTACATTCAACATTTTCCATTTCAATTATTGGAGTCAATTCACCTAAGACTTGTGACAACTTGAGTGTGACAAAATCACCGCAGATAAACATCCTCCTACACTCCTTGTTGGGACACGATATAAAAACCGTAAATAATACTTCCACAAAAATATGAACGAATGACCATGTATTATTGCAGGCCATCATTGTGTAGTTGTCTTTTTCAGATAAATAGCAGCTACTGCATTGTTGTTTGCAAATAGAAGTCGTGGAGTATAGTCGTAGGTCCAGTGGTTCTAGGACACAAGAACCTGCTCCTACTCATCCCCTAGTGCACCACAAAGAAGTGCAAGAGAGAGGGAGTTGGCAGATGAGAGGAACATAGCATTCAGGGAGCAAGAAGATGTGAGTGGTTTGGAGCAACTAGGTTAATATCTTGTGAGAATCACTTTCATGGTACTGTGTAATGTCCCAGGCTCAGAGATGATCGAGGGGTAGATTTTAGAAAGGGATGTGCATTGCATTGTAATTTACGGGGAAATTTCGCGCTTTTAAAACAAAACTGCATCGAAGGGGGACAGGTTTCTCTCTCGACATCCTACAGGGTTAGGGTTTCGAGAGTGCGATGAACTTGTTCCTACTTGTCTAAATTAGGGTTTTGAGAAGAGAGAAGTGAAATTGCATTGACATCATAAGTTGCATGATTGAATTACAAGTTAAGTTGTTTGAATGAATTCAAACCAAATTTGAATTTGAATTTCAAATTCAAACATCCAATGATTATCACATAATTCAAATTTGAGATAATTTAACAAATAATTATCATTAATCAAGATTATAAGTAATACAACAATTACATAAAGCTCATTAAGGAAAACTTGAGCTTTATTGATAATCACACACATAATACATTGTCTTTACAATATTCAGATTTGAATTATGGAATTACAACACATTACAAGAATTGAATAAATAGAAAAAGAAAAAGGAAAATTACAAGGTATTTAAATGACCTAAACTACATTGTGATCTTCATGAATTCTATGATCAAGATGATCTTGAGTTCATCTTGAGCATCTTCTTGATCCCTGCACACACACACACAACAAACAGAACATTAAGCCAAGTGGCAAAGCCACTTGGCAGGTTAGCAAATATTACATAGTGTGGATATGATCAAGCTGCCGAGCTGATCCATTCCACCAGCCCAAGTCCCAAGCCACACACACACAGGCAGCACACAAGGCCTGCTGCATGTGTGCATGCAACACACACACCTAGTGAGTCACCAGGGTGAGATGTGGTGCTGTCGACCAGGGAAGCCAAGGCTTGCCATATAAAAGCTTTTCACAGCCAAAACCCTAGTCACTTGATTCATCCATCGACAGCAGCCTCACAGGGTAAGTCACAAGAACACAAGAACACTAGAACAGCTTGAACAACCACTGATGTTCAACACATCTTCACCACCACAGCAAATAACCAAGAAGCATCAAGCTCACCAGGAGGAGCAGGGCAAGCAAATCAACCATAAGATCAACAAAGAAGCAAACCCTCTACACCAACACCAAATTCTAGGAGCTGGAGTGAGGTATACCAAGCATCATGAACAAACCAGATGGTTTTGTTCATATATAAGCATATGCACCAATCACACACAAGCAAAAGGGTGTGATACCCAATTTGTGTCATCATCTGGCTACTAAGCCATATGGTGCAAGCAAAGGTAGCTAAGGCCACTAGTAAATCATACTAATGGGAACAACGGCTATGACAACATCAATGCATAACTGAAGAAATCCAGCCAGAGATGAAAACACAGCTAGCCTAGCTACACACTTAGCACCTACAGCTAGTCAGGCCATCAGACATAGACAAATCATTGTCTCTTTGATTTCAACATCAAGAGCTACTGGCAATCCAATAAATGGATCAACCAGAAAGCATCTAGTGAGCCACAGCAAGCCAACACAGGTGGGAGCCACCCTAACAGCAAGGACTTACTGTCAGGGTTACCTCAACCACATCACAAAGTCCCACAGTTAAGCCTTACACATGCATCATCACCCAAGTGGGTTCAGAGTGGGCTAGGGTCCCCAACAATTGTTGGCATCCCTCTAGCCCAAGCAAATCAATTGATATGATCATCACTGTGTCACAGTTCACATCATTTATCCAAATAACAAGGCAAATTAAGCAGATAAATGAAACGAGATAAGCTATCGATGCACAGGGTCTTGCAGATGATCCAAAGGATCATTGCACACAGTCACTGATGCTTGGACAAGCACCAGCACACCCACACTAAGTCTGTAGGAAGCACAAATACCACCGAATGAGCACCAGTGAGTCACAGAGAGGGGCACCCACTAATTCACAATCAGGAAATGATCATATGATCATCAGGGCTTGCTATAGCATGCCAATACATGTTAGAGCATCACTGAGCAGCAAAGCATGAACCAGATAATTAAATAGCCACACATAATCAACAATTGCTTCACAGATAATCAAATAGATGATTTATAATTGTATCCAGTAGCACATCAAAGACTTGATGAACCCCTGGATCATGATAAACAAGTACAACACTTAGTGCTCATCACTGAAGCATACCATTAAGCCAACAGCAATGCTCAGATGAGCATGCTCATGAATTTGAGCACAAGAACTAGTCACAGAAGCTCAGGCACTTGCAAAATTGCAAGAATTGCATACTGCAATTAAGCCATTGAAGCATATATTAATACACATGAGTGTCAGGCAAGCATAGAAACAAGAACAGAGGCACAGGGAAGAATTCTAGCAAGTAAAGCAAGCTTTCACAGGCACATAGCTTAGCAATCTTGCACAGCAGCACAAGCAGCACATCGGCATAAGCAGCACAGCAGCACACGCAGCACAGCAGCAGCAGTAAGCACGGCCACAGAGCAGCATGAGCACGGCTATCCTCTCCACGAGGAGGAGAAGCTGTGACCAGAACTAAGGGAGGAGGAAGAAGAACAAGCACACGAGAGAGAGGGAGAGATGGCGAACGTACCCGGGGTCGAGCAGGCAGACAACCATGGCGGCCACGGCGGCACACGCCAGGGCGCGGCGGCGCCAGGCCAAGCCAGGCCATGGCGGCGCCACAGCACCACCCCACCATGGCAGCACAGCCACGGCGCCGCCATCACGCCAGGAGCTCTGGGAGCCGCGGGATCACGCGGATCCCGTAACCCTAGCCATGGCGAAGAGGGTCGAGGACGAGCGGGAGCGGCGTCTGCTCCAGATCGACGCGAATGGAACGGATCGCCGTCACTTGGCGGTTCGATTGCGCCCCATGGCGAGGGCCATGGCGGCCGGAGACCGCCGGAATCGGCCGGCGACGGTGAGGGCGACGCAGGTCGCCAGAGAGAAAGGGGATTAGGGTTAGGTCGAGGCGGCGCGGGGTGGTGAGCGAGTGAGCGACCGCTCGGGTCGGTTGGACCCGAGCTGATCTAACCCAACCCACTGGGCTCCACTGACAGGTGGGCCCAGGGGCAATTGTGACTTTTCACAATTCAAATAAAAACCAGAAACTTTGAAATTCAATAAAAAATTGATAAGAGCTCTAAAAAAATAATTAAAAATATGAAAATCAATCAGCATAAAATTCTCTATCCAAATAAAATATCAAAGAGAATTTTTGAAGATAATTAAGAATAAGTCTTAATTTGATGATTTAAATAATGATTTAAATCACACATATTATTTTCAATAAAGAAAATAAGTCCATTAATGTAATTGGACTATAAAAACACCTTGACAATATTTCAAGGTTGTATTTACCCTAAATAGATAATCTCCAAATTGTTCTTAGTATTAACCTCTCACATGAAATAATAACGACTTCGGAAGGGGGGAACAAACCCTAAAACTGGAATCATGCATAATTGCTTCTTTAACCATTGCCATTATCGGACAATGATGCTATTTTTCAGAGACAGAGGACAAGGGTCAGTCCACACCATCCAACTGCAAAACTTTGCAGTGTTCGAGCAAGTTCATCACTTGCTCATGTCATTTGAGTATTTCTATCAAATTACTTGCAAAGTATTATGGTTATCACTATTGCATAAAAACCAAAACCACTACTTTCATAACTATGAATATGACTATGTGGTGGGCAATGGAACCATGGATTGTGTTGATATGGTGGAGGTTCCATTGCAAGGGTTTATATCCATCTAGGATTAAACAACAAATGTCGCCAGTGATTCTTGTGCCGTAATACCCGTGTTAACCATAAGATCTGGAATGGGACGGACTAGTCAATCGTATTTCCACCTCTTGTACATCAACGGATGCGCTTACCGTAGCGATTGTATCTGGCGGAACAACCGGAGGGTGGGGATCCCACTCTAATTCCCCACGGTAAAGCATTGCTTGCCGTAGCAGTTGTGTCTTGCGGAACAACCGGAGGGTGGGGATCCCACTCTAATTCCCCACGGTAATGCGGTCTATGATGGGTTGCAGCTGCCGGCGAAGGAGTTTATGGTAGAGCCCAGAACTGTTGTCGTGGTCGGGGTCCACCCTGAAATTACGGGAATAATGGGACCGGCGAGGACCCAGGGTCGGGGTTTGCAACAAAGGGTGGGTGTGCGAGGTAGCGGAGGAATATGATTGACTATGACCTTATACCGGGCCTCACACCGAAGGAAGTGTGGACGGGAAAGCTGCCCGGTTGGCACCAAGGTTAAGATCTCTTATGGGTAAAGCAACACACCTCGCGAGTGTAAAGAACTGTGACCTGTCACTCCTTGTTCCGGGATGAGGAACTGCGAACGCGGCCGGAAAGGAGCTCCATGAAGTTCTAGTAAACCGGTGAAGGCTGACGGACATAGCTCTTGGAAATAAAAGCAACCTCTTGAAGAAATGTTTATCAAAACTTGCATTGGTATTAGACTTTCTGGTCTAATATCGTAGCTAGTGCATTAAACACCTCTTATCTATAATGAACTTGTTGAGTACGCTCGTACTCATCCCACTCTTAAATCTCTTGCTTAGATTGTCTGAATCGTCTGGAGGAGGACTACGACAACAATGAAGGAGCCGAGATCATCAGCTATGAAGAACCAGACCTCTCTGGAGGTATCGAAGGCGTAGACTATCTCATAGTCTACGGAACCGGGAAGGCTTCCGGAGGAGAGCAAGCCTAGAATCATCTAGTAGTGGTAGTAGCCGAGCAGCATGAACTCTTAGTATTTAGCTGCTCGAGAGAATAAATGTACAACTTAATGAGACATCTATATTGTAAGCTAAGTTGGGTTCGCCTCGAACCCAGGAGTATCCCTCTTAGGACCCAAGAGGAGCTCCGAGATGATATATGTATGATGTTTGTAATATTAAATGAATGAGTTATGGACCTGCTATGTTCTGTTGTACTACTCTGAGGGATGTAATATTTGCGGAATGGTACTTCGTGAATGTTATATCAACGACTGGCATACTACAACATGCAGTGGTATGCAGGGTCACCACGGTTGGTATCGAGCAAAAGCTTTGACCTTAGGTTGGAACCTAGTAAATGGGACCAAACGTTAGGAGTCAAATAGGACTAGTAAAGAATTCTCTAAAAATATGGTGTATATTCAATTGAGAATACAACAATCATATCTTTTAGTGCGATAATTCTTTATTATCTCTATTATGATGCATTATTACTAATCTTATAATCTTTCTATTTCTACAGCCAACATGGCAAGTTCACGTCCGGGACGAAACGTGAAAGTGATGGATTCCACACTGAGTGAATATGAAGGAGGACTTGCAGATATTCTACGTGCCATGTTACTTGAATTTGGGTGTGATCCCCAGATCCAAGTAAAGAAATACATGTACTACGATGGTACTGTATTGGCAAAGTGTAGGGTAGGACTGCGACTTCCCGAATCTTTGGGAATGAGCGTAGTAATGCCAGCAGGTGAAGCCAGAACTATCAACACAGCCTACCATATAGCCGTTATGAGAGCCATCACCGATATTCGGGAGCATAAGACGAAAGAGCTTATGGGTTCCGAATTCACCCACATTCCTCATATGCAGGAGGAAGAGGATCCCATGCTTAACCACTTCAAATATGCAAAACGCAAACCAATAGCAGCTGCAAAATACATGGATAATAGCCGCAACTTACTATCATTGCTCTTTCAGTTGAACCATCATTTGACGGGAGCAATTGATACGATGCTAGAGGAGTTTACTGAACCCAAGGAGGAGACTAGAGGGAAAGAACCTATGGAGAATGATGTACACACACCAGTTTACTCAGCTGGTGACTACATTAGTATTGATCCTCTTGAGCGTGAAACTACACCTGTTACACCTGGGAACTATCTGGGTAGTTCCTATGGGGGATATGAGGGTGGAGAGGAATCCGGAAACAATCAGCGTTCCGAGACTCCTATAGAAAACTCCACGGGTTGGCGTTGGGGATCTGATACGGGAACTCATAGTACTTCAGTGTATTATGACGGGGAGATGAATGATGACGCCACAACCCAGAACCAGAGTCATCCCAGTAATGGAGGAGTTGATGGAGGGTATCCGACACAGGTTGAGTCGGATACAAATGTTGGAAATACCTATGGTGGAACCACCGGGGAGTACACCCGATGGGTGGACTATGATGCACTTAACGATCAGTTTGTGAACACTGATTTCTCCCTAGGATCATCATCTGATTCTGATTACCAGCCGACGGGGAGACCTTATGTTCCAGGGTCTATGAGGAGGACGACACGTTCGACCGGATGGAAGCCTGGGATGTACCGGGAGTGAAGATCGACTAGAGTCCACCAAGGAAGGCGGGACTACAATACACAAGTACCACGTGTATTGTAGTGTGTAATATTTGTAGAAATTTGTACATATACTTTAATAAGTGAGTTTGCATACTCACATCGACTTGAGTATTGTAATAAGACCACTTAAGTATGTATATACATGGTATATGTTTTGTATGATTTGGATTTGCTTCTTGATTTCCATTGCGTGACTAGTTATGTGCACAATGTTGAGCTCAGAAAACTTGCGCATGGAGTAATTATGAGTATCATCTTGTGTTGCAGAACTAGGGGGTTATGTCGGGAGCGATAGGAGAGGAGACCGAAGCGCAGCGCATGGAGCGCGAAGCAAAGCAAAAGGAAGAGGTCGATGAAGCAGCCAGGAATCGATTTCCACCACCACCACCACCCATGACGCAGCAGAATTTCGTCCGAGTACATGCAATTGGTGGAGGAGAGGCAACGTGTAACGTTGGAGCAGCAGAATAAATTCTTTCAGGAGTTGCTGCAACAGAACAGGGTGGAGAGACCCGAGAATCGGGGAGTCACCTTAGCAGACTTCCGGAACACCAAGCCTATATCTTTCGCATACGCGCCCAAGCCAATGGACGCGGAAGATTGGCTTATGGACACCGAGCGAAAGCTCAATACGGTTGGTTGTAACGACCAGGAGAAGGTTCGTTATGCTACACATTTATTGTGTGGACCTGCCGCATCATGGTGGGACACCATCGTAGCCGTTTATCTGGCTGGAAAAGTATTCACCTGGGAGGAGTTCGCAAGGAAGTTCAGGGAATCCAATGTCCCTGAAAGTATTGTGGAACTGAAGCGTCGAGAATTTGAAAGTCTCGAGCAGAAGGACAAGGCAATCCTGACTTATGTCAGGGAATTCTCAAAGCTGTCCCGGTATGCTGTTGAAGAAGTCAACACCGAGGACAAGAAAAAGAAGAGGTTTTTGAGGGGGTTAAGTCCCCAGTTCAAGGTACAGCTCCGTATGATGAGAGCGACAGAATTCCAAGAGTTGGTGGATGCAGCCATCACTCTTGAAGATGATTTCAAGCAACTGCAAGAAGAAAAGAGGAAGAAGGCCAAGTTTGAGCCTAAGAGGTTTGTTAGTAACAAGCCCAATACCAGCTTGAGTTTCAAGCCAAGATACAACAACAACAACAACAACAACAACAACTACTACGGTAGTAGGAAGAACCAAGCATTTCAGTCTGCAAATCAAATAGTTTGCAGAAGCTGTGGATTCACAGGGCATTTTGCCAAGGATTGCAAGAAGCCAAAGATCATATGCTTTGGTTGTCGCCAGGAGGGGCACATGCTGAAGGACTGCCCCAAGAGAAATACGGGCGGAGGTCAGTCAGGAGGAGGAGGAAGCCGAGGAGGAAATAATGGAGGGAACTGGAAGAATAAGAAGCCCTTCGGCAAGCTGAACTGCACTAGTCTGGAGGAGGTGGTCAACTCCGATCAGGCGGTGATAGGTACGCTCCAGATACTCACTCATCCTGGCAAAGTACTTTTTGATACTGGTGCAACTACATCATTCATTTCTCACCAATTCATCATCAAACATGGGATTAGTTGCACTAAGTTAGATACACCCATAACCATACTTTCCGCGGGGGGGAACGATAGTAGTAACCCATACCAAACAAAAACAAGTCATCATGATCAATAAGTGCGCATTTGACGCAGACCTGTTCATTTTACCGATGAAGGACATTGATGTCATTCTTGGTATGAACTGGTTAGAAGCTAATGGAGCATTGATCGACTGTGTGAACAAGACGGTATCTTTGAAAAGCCCCGATGGAAGTAGAATGATCTACCAAGGCGACAAACATACACAGATTGAAGTTGAGCTACAGTTGAACAGCATGAAGGAGGTGAAGTTAGAGGATATACCTGTAGTGAATGAATTCCAGGATGTGTTTCCTACGGAATTACCTGGTATGCCACCAGATAGGGAGATAGAATTCACTATCGACCTAATTCCAGGAACAGCTCCGATTGCTAAAGCACCATATAAGATGGGGCCTAAGGAGTTGAAAGAACTTAAGGAGCAATTGGATGACTTGGAACAGAAAGGATTCATTCAAGAGAGTGTTTCACCATGGGGATCACCTGTGATCTTCGTGGATAAAAGAGATGGAGGAAGAAGGATGTGCGGAGACTACAGGAATTTGAACAATGTCACAATCAAGAACAAGTATCCACTTCCAAGAATACAAGATCTATTCGATCAAGTTAGAGGCGCGGGAGTCTTTTCCAAAATTGATCTAAGATCCGGTTATCACCAGATAAAGATCAAGAAGGAAGACGTTCCGAAAACTGCCTTTGTCTCAAGGTATGGACATCATGAATACCTTGTAGTGCCTTTTGGATTAACCAATGCCCCAGCAATTTTCATGAATCTCATGAATAAGATTTTCATGCCATATCTAGACAAGTTTGTCATCGTATTCATTGATGATATCTTGATCTATTCCAAAGACAAAGCCGAACATGCTGAACATCTGAGGTTAGTGTTGCAAACACTAAGGGAACATCAACTCTATGCCAAGTTTAGCAAGTGTGAATTTTGGCTAGATCAAGTGGAATTTCTTGGTCATGTCATTAGTAAAGATGGAATAGCTGTTAACCCGAGCAAGGTAGCAGCAGTTCTAGAATGGGAAGCACCCAAGACTGTCAAGGAAATCCGAGGATTCCTAGGAATGGCAGGATATTATCGGAGATTCATTGAAGGATTCTCCAAGATAGCAGGACCAATGACGAAGCTGTTAAGAAAGAACACACCATTCGTGTGGTCAGAGGAGTGTGAGAAGAGTTTTCAAACTCTGAAGGAGAAACTCACCACGGCACCGGTGTTAGCGGTTCCGGAAGTTGGCAAGGATTACACCGTGTATTGTGACGCATCCAAGCATGGATTGGGTTGCGTACTCATGCAAGATCGGAAAGTGATATCTTATGGATCGAGGCAACTCAGACCTCATGAAGTAAACTATCCAACACATGACTTGGAATTAGCAGCAGTTGTATTTGCACTCAAAACTTGGAGACATTTTCTCTATGGAGCCAAGTGTGAGCTCTATACGGATCATAAGAGTCTCAAATACTTCTTCACTCAGAAGGAACTCAATATGAGGCAGAAAAGATGGCTTGAATTGATCAAGGATTATGATTTGACCATCAATTATACTCCAGGAAAGGCCAATGTTGTAGCAGATGCCTTGAGTAGGAAGAGCACCGGAGGAGTGGAACAAGAGATATCACCGGAGTTGAGGAAGGAAATAAGTCAAGCCCAAATACAACTTTGGGAGAAGGAAGCTCATGAAGGACTATCGGCTTTGCAAGTAGCCGATGAGCTAAATGTTAACCTGAAGAATGAGATAATGATGGGTCAGTTGGACGATCCATTCATCGTGGAGGAGATGAGAAGAATAGATGAGGGAAGACCATCAGAATTTCACCGCGGAGAATCGGGATCATTATGGTTCCAGAAGAGAATTTGTGTTCCGGATATTGCTGAAATCAAGGAAGTAATACTCCGGGAAGCCCATCAAACACCATACTCCATTCATCCGGGAAGTACAAAGATGTACATGGATCTAAAGGAGCTATTCTGGTGGAACAACATGAAGAGAGAAATAGCACAATACGTGGCGGAATGCCATACCTGCCAAAGAGTGAAGGCTGAACATCAGAGTCCGGCAGGGAAGTTACAACCTTTACCCATTCCAGAATGGAAATGGGAGGAGATAGGAATGGATTTCATCACCGGACTACCCATGACCAATAAAAAGAAGGACATGATATGGGTAATCGTGGACCGGTTGACGAAAAGTGCACACTTCTTAGCGGTAAATCAGCAAGATAAAGGAGAGAAACTCATCGATCTTTACATCAAAGAGATCGTGAGTAAACATGGAGTGCCCAAGAAGATCGTGTCGGATCGAGGATCCGTGTTCACGTCAGCATTTTGGAAGCAACTACACGAAGCTTTAGGATCCAAGTTGGACTATAGTACCGCCTATCATCCTCAGACAGGTGGACAAACCGAGAGAACCAACCAGATCCTAGAGGATATGCTTAGGGCTTGTGCCCTAGATTTCGGAGGATCATGGGAGGAGCACTTACCACTAGCAGAGTTTTCATACAATAACAGCTATCAAAGCAGCATCAAGATGGCACCGTTCGAAGCTCTGTATGGAAGGAAGTGTAGATCACCGATATGTTGGTATGAAGCCGGAGCAAGCAAAGAGTTCAACCCTGATTATGTCAAGGAAAAGCAACAAATAATTGACATTATCAGAGATAGGCTCAAGATAGCCCAGAGCCGACAGAAGAGTTATGCCGATCAAAAGAGGAGAACATGGGAGCCACAAGTTGGAGACATGGTATATCTCAAGGTGAGCCCGATGAAAGGACTTCAGAGGTTTGGAGTAAAAGGAAAGCTAAGCCCTAGGTACATCGGACCTTTTAAGATTCTGAGTCAAAACCGAGGGTTAGCCTTTGAATTGGAACTACCGGGAAGGTTATCTCAGGTTCACAACGTATTCCATGTGTCGCAACTCAGAAAATGTTTGAAGACCCCAGATGAACCAGTATCACATGAAGAGCTCGAGTTACAACCAGATTTGACTTACATCGAGAAGCCAGCGAAGATTCTCGAGGAAAACTGGAAACAACTCAGGAATCGAGCTATAAAGTATTGCAAGATACAATGGAAGCATCATCCCGAGAGGGAAGCCACCTGGGAAAAGGAGGAAGACCTGAGGAAAACATACCCCGAACTCTTCAGGTATTACAACCACAACTTCGGGACGAAGTTTTCTTTAAGGGGAAAGGCTGTAATGTCCCAGGTTTAGAGACGATCGAGGGGTAGATTTTAGAAAGGGATGTGCATTGCATTGTAATTTACGGGGAAATTTCGCGCTTTTAAAACAAAACTGCATCGAAGGGGGACAGGTTTCTCTCTCGACATCCTACAGGGTTAGGGTTTCGAGAGTGCGATGAACTTGTTCCTACTTGTCTAAATTAGGGTTTTGAGAAGAGAGAAGTGAAATTGCATTGAAATCATAAGTTGCATGATTGAATTACAAGTTAAGTTGTTTGAATAAATTCAAACCAAATTTGAATTTGAATTTCAAATTCAAACATCAAATGATTATCACATAATTCAAATTTGAGATAATTTAATAAATAATTATCATTAATCAAGATTATAAGTAATACAACAATTACATAAAGCTCATTAGAGGAAAACTTGAGCTTTATTGATATTCCCACATAATACAATGTCAATTACAATATTCAGAATTGAATTAAGAAATTACAACACATTACAAGAATTGAATAAATAGAAAAAGAAAAAGGAAAATTACAAGTTATTTAAATGTCCTAATCTACATTGTGATCTTCATGAATTCCTTGATCAAAGATGATCTTGAGTTCATCTTGAGCATCTTCTTGATCCCTGCACACACACACACAAAGCCAAACAAGGAATTAAGCCAAGTGGCAAAGCCACTTGGCAGGTTAGAAAATATTACATAGTGTGGATATGATCAAGCTGCCGAGCTGATCCATTCCACCAGCCCAAGTCCCAAGCCACACACACACAGGCAGCACACAAGGCTCGCTGCATGTGTGCATGCAACACACACACCTAGTGAGTCACCAGAGGTGAGATGTGAGTGCTGTCGACCAGGAAGCCAAGGCTGGACCATATAAAAGCTTTCCACAGCAAAACCCTAGTCACTTGATTCATCCATCGACAGACGTGCCTCACGGGTAAGTCACCAAGAACACCAAGAACAGCCTTGAACAGACCAGCTGCATGTTCAACACATCTTCACCACCACAACAAATAACCAAGAAGCATCAAGCTCACCAGGAGGAGCAGGGAAAGCAAATCAACCATAAGATCAACAAAGAAGCAAACCCTCTACACCAACACCAAATTCTAGGAGTTGGAGTGAGGTATACCAAGCATCATGAACAAACCAAATGGTTTTGTTCATATATAAGCATATGCACCAATCACACACAAGCAAAGGGGTGTGAAACCCTAGATTGTGTCATCATCTTGGCTACTAAGCCATATTGGTGCAAGCAAAGTACAGCTAAGGCCACTAGGAAATCATACTAATGGGAACAACGGCTATGACAACATCAATGTCATAACCGAAGAAATCCAGCCATGAGATGAAATCACTATGCTAGCCATCAGCTACACACCTAGCACCTACTAGTCTAGTCTAAACCATCGGACGATAGACAAATCATGTGTCTATCTTGATTATCAACATCAAGAGCCACTGGCAATTCACCAAGTGATTAGCTAGTGAGCATCTATTCATCAACAAGCCAACACAGGTGGGAGCCACCCTAACAACAAGGACTTACTGTCAGGGTTACCTCAACCACATCACAAAGTCCCACAGTTAAGCCTTACACATGCATCATCACCCAAGTGGGTTCAGAGTGGGCTAGGGTCCCCAACAATTGTTGGCATCCCTCTAGCCCAAGCAAATCAATTGATATGATCATCACTGTGTCACAGTTCACATCATTTATCCAAATAACAAGGCAAATTAAGCAGATAAATGAAACAGATAAGCTACTGATGCACAGGGTCTTGCAGATGATCCAAAGGATCATTGCACACAGTCACTGATGCTTGGACAAGCACCAGCACACCCACACTAAGTCTGTAGGAAGCACAAATACCACCGAATGAGCACCAGTGAGTCACGTAGAGAGGCACCCACTAATTCACAATCAAGAAATGATCATATGATCATCGAGGCTTGCTATAGCATGCCAATACATGTTAGAGCATCACCGAGCAAGCAAAGCATGAACCGGATAATTAAATAGCCACACATAATCAACAATTGCTTCACGGATAATCAAATAGATGATTTATAATTGTATCCAGCAAGCACATCAAAGACTTGATGAACCACTCGGATCATGATAAACAAGTACAAGCACTTAGTGCTCATCACCGAATCATACCATTAAGCCAACAAGCAATGCTCGGATGAGCATGCTCATGAATTTGAGCACAAGAACTAGTCACAGAAGCTCAGGCACTTGCAAAATTGCAAGAATTGCATACTGCAATTAAGCCATTGAAGCATATATGAATACACATGAGTGTCAGGCAAGCATAGAAACAAGAACAGAGGCACAGGGAAGAATTCTAGCAAGTAAAGCAAGCTTTCACAGGCACATAGCTTAGCAATCTTGCACAGCAGCACAAGCAGCACATCGGCATAAGCGACACGAGCAGGCACACGCAGACACGGCATCGGCGCAGCAGCAGTAAGCACGGCCACGGAGCAGCATGAGCACGGCTATCCTCTCCACGAGGAGGAGAAGCCATGGCCAAAGCTAAGGGAGGAGGAAGAAGAACAAGCACACGAGAGAGAGGGAGAGATGGCGAACGTACTCGGGGTCGAGCAGGCGGAGCAACCATGGCGGCCACGGCGGCACACGCCGGGCGCGGCGGCGCCGAGGCCAAGCCGGGCCATGGCGGCGCCACGGCACCACCCCACCATGGCGGCACAGCCACGGCGGCGCCATCACGCCGAGAGCTCGGGAGCCGCGGGATCACGCGGATCCCGTAACCCTAGCCATGGCGAAGAGGGTCAAGGACGAGCGGGAGCGGCGTCTGCTCCAGATCGACGCGGATGGAACGGATCGCCGTCACTTGGCGGTTCGATTGCGCCCCATGGCGAGGGCCATGGCGGCCGGAGACCGCCGGAATCGGCCGGCGACGGTGAGGGCGACGCAGGTCGCCAGAGAGAAAGGGGATTAGGGTTAGGTCGAGGCGGCGCGGGGTGGTGAGCGAGTAAGCGACCGCTCGGGTCGGTTGGACCCGAGCTGGTCTAACCCAACCCACTGGGCTCCACTGAGAGGTGGGCCCAGGGGCAATTGTGACTTTTCATAATTCAAATAAAAACCAGAAACTTTGAAATTCAATAAAAAATTGATAAGAGCTCTAAAAAAATAATTAAAAATATGAAAATCAATCAGCATAAAATTCTCTATCCAAATAAAATATCAAAGAGAATTTTTGAAGATAATTAAGAATAAGTCTTAATTTGATGATTTAAATAATGATTTAAATCACACATATTATTTTCAATAAAGAAAATAAGTCCATTAATGTAATTGGACTATAAAAACACCTTGACAATATTTCAAGGTTGTATTTACCCTAAATAAAGAATCTCCAAATTGTTCTTAGTATTAACCTCTCACATGAAATAATAACGACATCGGAAGGGGGGAACAAACCCTAAAACTGGAATCATGCATAATTGCTTCTTTAACCATTGCCCTTATCGGACAATGATGCTATTTTTCAGAGACAGAGGACAAGGGTCAGTCCACACCATCCAACTGCAAAACTTTGCAGTGTTCAAGCAAGTTCATCACTTGCTCATGTCATTTGAGTATTTCTATCAAATTACTTGCAAAGTACTATGGTTATCACTATTGCATAAAAACCAAAACCACTACTTTCATAACTATGAATATGACTATGTGGTGGGCAATGGAACCATGGATTGTGTTGATATGGTGGAGGTTCCATTGCAAGGGTTTATATCCATCTAGGATTAAACAACAAATGTCGCCAGTGATTCTTGTGCCGTAATACCCGTGTTAACCATAAGATCTGGAGTGGGACGGACTAGTCAATCGTATTTCCACCTCTTGTACATCAACGGATGCGCTTACCGTAGCGGTTGTATCCGGCGGAACAACCGGAGGGTGGGGATCCCACTCTAATTCCCCACGGTAATGCATTGCTTGCCGTAGCGCTTGTGTCTTGCGGAACAACCGGAGGGTGGGGATCCCACTCTAATTCCCCACGGTAATGCGGTCTATGATGGGTTGCAGCTGCCGGCGAAGGAGTTTATGGTAGAGCCCAGAACTGTTGTCGTGGTCGGGGTCCACCCTGAAATTACGGGAATAATGAGACCGGCGAGGACCCAGGGTCGGGGTTTGCAACAAAGGGTGGGTGTGCGAGGTAGCGGAGGAATATGATTGACTATGACCTTATACCGGGCCTCACACCGAAGGAAGTGTGGACGGGAAAGCTGCCCGGTTGGCACCAAGGTTAAGATCTCTTATGGGTAAAGCAACACACCTCTCGCGAGTGTAAAGAATCGTGACTGTCACTCCCGTTCCGGGATAAGGAACTGCGAACGCGGCCGGAAAGGAGCTCCATGAAGTTCTAGTAAACCGGTGAAGGTTGACGGACATAGCTCTTTGAAATAAAAGCAACCTCTTGAAGAAATGTTTATCAAAACTTGCATTGGTATTAGACTTTCTGGTCTAATATCGTAGCTAGTGCATTAAACACCTCTTATCTATAATGAACTTGTTGAGTACGCTCGTACTCATCCCAATCTTAAATCCCTTGCTTAGATTGTCTGAATCGTCTGGAGGAGGACTACGACAACAATGAAGGAGCCGAGATCATCGGCTATGAAGAACCAGACCTCTCTGGAGGTATCGAAGGCGTAGACTATCTCATAGTCTACGGAACCGGGGAGGCTTCCGGAGGAGAGCAAGCCTAGAATCATCTAGTAGTGGTAGTAGCCGAGCAGCATGAACTCTTAGTATTTAGCTGCTCGAGAGAATAAATGTACAACTTAATGAGACATCTATATTGTAAGCTAAGTTGGGTTCGCCTCGAACCCAGGAGTATCCCTATTAGGACCCAAGAGGAGCTCCGAGACGATATATGTATGATGTTTGTAATATTAAATGAATGAGTTATGGACCTGCTATGTTCTGTTGTACTACTCTGAGGGATGTAATATTTGCGGAATGGTACTTCGTGAATGTTATATCAACGACTGGCATACTACAACATGTAGTGGTATGCAGGGTCACCACATACTGCCTTCTCCAAATGCTCCACCTCACATTAGAATGGCATGTCGACCTAGTATCTCATCCATGGCTGAGCTGCCAAGAAGAGTGGATGGACTACATCCTAGGAAGACAAGGAATCAACAAATTTGTGAGTACCCTCCCTTACAACACTTCGAGAGGGCCCTTGAAGGACAACACCTGCATGCATTGATACCTCCAGAAATAGAAAAAGAAGTGGTTGCTTCAACTGTACTATGCAAGATCAAGAGGGCTATGAAGATATGGTTGGTTAGGGTGAGGAACAAATTAAGGAAGCAGTAGTGTGTGTAGCTGCAACCATGTAGTGTGTGTCTTTTCAACCATACTATGTGCCTAAAAAGAGGAATCAATGATAGATGGTGTCATGCTGTGGAAGATCAAAAAAGACATCCAAGGGTTTGCAAAGAAGGTGGCCATCAGTTGTTAGCCACATAATGAGTAATTTTAAGACTAGTTTCTATAATTCCTAGCAGTTCATGTGTTACTACTAGATACCAATGGCCTGCATTGTACCTTTGTTTGCTAATGTTATATGAGAATAATGTAATCTTTTAATGTTCTTGGAAAAACTCTGAATTTTTCTATAACTCGGAACTGAAATTGCAGTAACACCAAAATTCAGATTTAACACTTCTCCAAACATGCTAAAAATTTGCAAATTTTGGTTTTATGGGATGACAAGACTCAAACTAACATATATACCACTAGATTATCACAAAAAAACTATCGATTCTCCGATTCAACTAGAATAGTCTCCGCTTTTTTCGCGAAACAGGACATCTCTACCATGTACAAAATAGCCAACTACGATGAAGACTCGTGGGCACGGTCGACATTGTCATTGATTATGCGTTGGTTCAACGCAAAAACTTGAAGATCATGATTTCAATCGAATACTCACCGAGAACGGATTTCCTATCCATGTCGAGAAGGAGCAAAAATAGAGGGAGAAGAAAGAAGTGAGGACAGCGAGCCGTACCGTAGACATGCGAATCATCCTTCTAGAGCCTCTCGCGAATCTTCGGCAAGTTCATCGCGTGCAGCGGTGGGAGCAGTGCCAGGAGCAGCTGCGCGTGTGCGAGGAATAACAGGACGACTGCACCACTAATTTTGGTTAAGAAAAAGAACCGCCTTTTGCTAACGAGCCAGCCAGCGGGACGAGAGTAAAACGAGAGGCATGTTTACGAGTGGCTTCTTTGCAAAATAACCATGCAGAAATCACCTGGCGACCAATTCGGACTCCACTGTGGTAGAATGTGATTTTGAGGACCAAATCATCACATGTTATATAAGTTCTAGGACGGCTTTTTAACATTTCGCAAGTTCTAGAACCAAATCATCATTGTTATACAAGTTGTTGGAGGAAATGTGTAATTAGCTCACACAAGAAAGTAATTACAAATAAGAATTTAAAGACTCTACCAGAAACGCGCGACGAAACAAGTATTCTAGTGTCTTCAACGAAAAGTCATATTGGATCATGGGCACCAGTGCTCTTATCGTATTAAAAAATTCAAAAATTATATTTATATGTTTAAAAAAATTATGTAACAAAATTCGAAAATTACCTAATGATGTACCCCACTAACCTACAAAATCTTAATTTCAAATGTTTTGTTTTTTGACCTATACAAAAATGACAAAATCTGTTTTCTTTTTGTAGATTTGAATCACTATACTCAAATCTATGCATTTGTTATTTTTGTGGAGTCTAAAATACACATTATTTTCAGTTGAAAATTTACACGATTATGGGATACAATACCGACTACGTCATGGTTTATTTTCAGATTTTTATGAAGCTTAGAAATATGATTTTTATTTATTTTTTGAAGTGAGGTGCTCATGTGCACCAAATATATGTCCAACCTTTTTCTGGCGATTGCCACCGCATTACCATCCGAGAACAAGAGCAAAAAAACGCATGCGGTGGTGCCTGTCCTGTCCAATCTACAAGAAAATCCTTCGATGGCGTCACAGCACATATCATGTCTACCCTCATCACCGATCCAGAAATAGAAATGAGGCTTACAACTTTATCATTGATAAATTCAAATCGAAACTTTCTACTTATAAGGCTGATAAACTTTCTCATGCTGCCCGTCTTGAGCTTATTAAATCTGTGTTCTCCTCTATCCCTGTGTATTACATGTTCAACAAAAAAATTCATAGCCAAACTTACTGCCATCATAAGAACTTTTTGGTGGACGGGAGTTAGAGAAGAAACTAGTTCTAAAACTATGTGTCTCAAAGCTTGGAAAGACATTTGTTCTTCAAAAAAAGATGGTGGTTTAGGAATCCGAAATCTTCAAGCTATTAATCATGGTCTCATTCTGATGGCTGCTTGGAGAATTGCAGAACAACCTTGTGATTTTCTTAGTGCAGTTTTAAAGTCCAAATATTTTCCAAGTTCATCCATTTGGCGCCCAAATCCCAATGCTCCAAAATCTGCTTTCTGGGCATCCATTATTAAAATTTTGCCTATCCTTAAAACCCATTGCTTTTATCAAATCACTCAAGGTAATATTTCAATTTGGAGCTCCCCTTGGTGTACAGGCTGGACTCACATCTATGATTCTCTTATAACACAACATGACAAATATACATATTCTGCTCAAGTAAAAGATTTGTGGTTAACTAACCAGCAGACTTGGAATAACACTCTTATTGACTCCCTGTTTCAGCAACCTTTAGCAGATAATATCAAGAACACATCGATCATCAACTCCCAGGAAAAAGATGTGCTGTGTTGGAAACTTACTCTCTCTGGTAAGTGCAATGCGAAAAGTTCTTATTGGGCTTGTCTCAAAAACTTACAGGAACAAGGAGAACCCAAACCAAGACAGGTACAGATGGAAACAAAAAAGATTCTCAAGGAGGTTTGGAAAGACAAAACTTTAATTCCTAGAGTTCAAGTTTTTGGTTGGAGATTCCTTTCTAAAGCGATGCCCACTGGAGCAAGAGCAGGTAAGTACAGTAAACACATAAGCAAACTTTGTTGTAGGTGTGGTTTAGAGGAAGATGATGTCCATCTTTTCTTCACTTGTTGCTTCTCTAAGGCTGCTTGGTTCTCGGATCCTTGGTATATAAGGACTGAGGTGATAGTTTCTAATGCTAGTTCCCTCACGCAAATCTTGCAAACCATTTTAAATTTAAATCATCCTCATGTTAACCTTAAAAATGTCTTGAATTTTATGTGGTGCATTTGGAAGGCTAGAAATGATTTATTGTTCAACAAAAAGATTGCCTTCCCACTCACATTAAGTATAAAGCTCAAGCTATTAATCAAAATCTGGAGAAAATGGAAATTGTTCGAGGTCCAGGTGAACAGGACGCAAGAAATCAACAAAACAAGCAGGACCCAGGATGCTCAAGAAGAACTTGCGAGAATCAAACAAGGTGATACGATCAACAATGACATGGCAATCCAAGGCAACAAAATTTATATAGATGCAGCTTGGAAAATAAAAAAGTCTCCAGGTTTCAAGGGGAGTACAGCTACAGGAATTGGTGTCTTTTGTCAACTCCAACACTCTTCTAGACAATACAAGGCGATGATTCAAGCAGCCATGCCAACAATACCCTCTCCTCTTCATGCTGAAACGGCGGCTCTTGTCTTTGCAGCGCAGATGGCTGAGCAAATGAATATCTCCCCGGTCACTTTTCTCACAGACAATCTAAATCTGGCCAAAGCTGCTTCTGCTGAAAAGATTACAGACTCAAGTGTCCCTTGGGAGCTAAGGGAGCAAATTGCAAACTACAAAAAGGCGTCCAGGAATTTGCAAGCCAAAATTTTCCATGTCAAAAGAGATATGAATAGAGTTGCTCATGACTGTTCTCAACAGGCAATAAGACAATCCTTGTTTGAGTCTATCTTCTGTTGCTCTAGTTCAGCTCACCTTAGTAGCACTTGCCCTCTACTTCTAGTTTTTCAAAATCTTCGTTTACAGGGTATTGTACTAAACGCTGTATACTGTCGATGAGCTGAATATATTTGGCGCCTTCGGCGCCTCTCCTTGTGCAAAAAAAAAAAAAAAAAATCACCGATCCTCTGCGCACAGTCCTCCAGTGTCACCCGCTCGTCCGTCCCACTCTACACACAACCAGACGGAAACCTTGGAAGATTTGGGTGACGCAAGCGGTGACACCTGCGAACCACCAATTCGATCTTGCCATGCCATCTCTCGAGTAGTCGAGTCAAAACTTGCTAGACCATTCCGGAAGCCGCACGGGCACCCGCTCATCTTCCCGGCCGGACGGCCCCTATAAATGCTCACCCACATCCTGATCAGTTACTCATCTGCACAACACTCAGAACCCACAAACACCAACAATGGCGCCCGAGAAGAACAGCTCCGACCTCGTCCTCCTGGACTTCTGGGTCTCGCCCTTCGGGCAGCGCGTCCGCATCGCGCTGGCCGAGAAGAGCCTCCCTACGAGTACGTCGAAGAAGACCTCGCCGGCAAGAGCGACCGGCTCCTGCAGTCCAACCCAGTCCACAAGAAAACCCCGGTGCTCCTCCACGGCGGCAAGCCCGTGAACGAGTCCCTCATCATCGTGCAGTACCTCGAAGAGGCCTTCCCCGACACCCCTTCCCTCCTCCCCGCCGACCCCTACGCGCGCGCGCAGGCCCGCTTCTGGGCCGACTACGTCGACAAGAAGGTCTACGACTGCGGCGCCCGCCTCTGGAAGCTCAAGGGCGAGCCGCAGGCGCAGGCTAGGGCGGAGATGCTGGAGATCCTCAAGACCCTGGAGACGGAGCTCGGGGACAAGGAGTTCTTCGGCGGGGAGCATGGGTTCGGGTTCGTCGACGCCGCCTTCGCGCCCTTCACGTCGTGGTTCCAGAGCTACGAGAAGCTCGGCGAGTTCAAGGTCGCTGAGGTTGCGCCCAAGATTGCGGCGTGGGCGGACAGGGTCGGCAAGAGGGAGAGCGTGGCCAAGAGCCTCTACTCGCCGGACAAGGTCTACGACTTCATCGGCGTCCTCAAGAAGAAGTACGGCATCGAGTAGGTTCGGCAATCTTCTGGTAGCGAGCGATGGGCGGCTCAGTGCGTGCCATACGTTTGCTGGATTTGTTCGCGTAGTATGCGGTTGTTACTTGTCATGTGTGGGTGCGTGTTGTATACGTGTGTGCGTCAAAGCGGGTTGATTCCTTTGTGTGGAACAAAATAAAAGCTGGTCGTCGTTTTAGGATTTATGCATCGGTCTCCTCCGCATTTAAACTTTGGTGAACCGAAACACATTCAGAACTGAAACACATGAACGGCCAAAATCTTTTTTTTATACCTCTTCGTAACTAGGGGCGCACTGACTAAAAGTGAATATAAAGACATAAATACAAGCCTAGAGGAGCCCGTATAAACACATAAATACAAGCCTAGATGAGCCCGTACAATCCGCTTAAGTCTATTATATCCAGTAGTAAGACGCGTAGACAACGTACGCTGAAAACAGAAACGTGTGGATAAAATATTCCGTCGATCACAACGGCTGGTAGGAACATTGAATACGCCTAATATATCTATACGAGAGAATATGAAGCTTGATATGGGTTTCTGCGGACCAAGAAAAGAAGCACCAAGGAAAACTTACTCATTCAAGTTTTGGTGAGGGGGGACCGAAGCAAGCCTCTCGTCTTAGTGCAACAATTGATGAGTGTTTGTGGTGCTGCATTTTACTTTTGCAACTTATTCCCTTCTGCTGCCCACTATGTTGTGAGTAACTTTTCGTGCAAATCAGATTTTGCAAACTTTAAGAAATAATAAATAGATAATAATGTAAAGATCTACTATACTAAATACATATTATCTAAAATTATATTTCAACTTTATGCGCAACCTATTTATAGTAGGAGGAAGTATAGCATCTAAAGAGTATATTAGACACGACGCATTAGCAGTCGACTGTTATTTTAAAGCAACCAATTTTCACTCAATGGCTGGATGGCAATTATGCAATTTTAGCACTGCCACAACTTTTATTGGGTACTGCTCTGGATTGTCGCCAAATATTAGTGTCGATTTAGGGTGCGACCTCATGACAAGTTGTTGCGTGGCAATGTCAAAACAAGAATCAGAACAAGAATTGCCCTCCCAACCATAGGGTGGGCAACTTGGCTTTGCACCTAGATATATGATTCCCAACATGTTCTCGGTATAAATTTCCTAGGCTTGTTCCAATCAAAAGGTTTGGATAATTTTCCTTTTCTTTTATCTCGGCCTTTTTTTAATCGATGTATTTGGAAAAGATATCCAGCATCGCGTCAGCGAAGCATGTAAACACGGCCACGTGCATATGCGGACACTGGCTACGCTGTTAAGCTGAATTTTCAATTCAAAATCGCGTAGGGTTTTTTCATGATATAATCACGTGCGTAACACGTCGAACTGTTTCTGAACAAACACCTACCTCCTGCGTGTGCCCCGCAGGCGGCTGGCTGAAGACTGACGGGAAGCAGCCCCGGCCCCATGATGCACACTGATTTCCACAAGGATGGCGCTATATGGAGGAGACAAGTCGGGATGTTTCGAGAAGGAGGGCGGCCAGATGGTCCAGGTGGACTGGTTTTGGTCCTACCAGCCAACCACGTGTACAGCTCACTCCGCTGTCCCGATTTGTGGAAATGGATCACTTTAACTAAATCTAAATATCCAACACAAATTTATTCATGGTTTTGCTAATTATTGTTGTAAGAATTAAGTTACAGCTCATTTTTCAACTTCAGAATTTCCAATCATGATTCGCATGGCATTGCAACTTTGGCAAGTGAGAATTTTTTCAATTACATAGGTACAACTTAGATTGGGCGGTGCTGCCTACCGTCGTCTTCATCGCCGTCTACTTCGACCCGTCGTCAACAACATTGTCATCAACAACGTGACTGCTAGAGCATCTCCAGTCGCGTCCCCCAAACCGTCCCCCAAAGGGATTTGGGGCGCGCCGGACAAAAAAACGTTCCCAGCCGCGCGCCCCAAAGCCCTTTTTTGTCCGGCGCGCCCCGATACGGTGTCCGGCGCCCCGAGCCCGTCCCCGTCCCACCGGGGACGCTCCGGGGACGCCGGACACAACGAAAAGCGAGGCCAACCGACGCGGGCCCGACGCGTCAGCGGCACGGAAGGCTAAAACCCCGTCGCCTACCTTTGGTCAAGCGACGTTGGCGTCCCTGTTTTCCCAGGCGACGCAGGGACGCGTCTCGTCGTGCATGGCCGCGTGGCCGTCCGCGCCGGAGTTATTGCGTGCAACCACCCGCTGCCGCCGCTATTTTAAGACGCCCTCCGGTTATCGCCGCTCATCATAATCCTTCTCGTCGCCGCCGCCTCCGCTTCCCGGATCCTCTCCCTCGCCGCTCAAAAAATGTCGAGCTCGTCCTCCCGCAAGATCGCCGCGGCGAGCGGCTTCGGCCGCGGCAGCCTCACCGTGGCGGAGGCGTGGGCGGCGTACCACGCCCGGTATCCGGTCCCGCCGGACGTGCGGCTGCCAAGCGGCGGCGGCCGGAAGATGGCCGTGAACGGCATTGGCATCCCGCCGCCGCCGAAGCCGGACACGCAGCAATGGCGGGACGCCATCAAGGCCCGTCGGGCTCAACTCACCGCCGAGGAGCGGGCGGATCCGACATGGGCGGCCAAGGACAACGACGGCGGTGGACGACGTACTTCAAGGCCAAGTACGACGTCGAGATGCACGGCACCGACGGGCTCATCGGCGGGCCCAACAGGCTGGAACGGGGAAGGCCGCGCCACGTTGCGGGGCGTTCGGGGCGCGCCCTCGAGAACGTCATCCGCGGCCTCCGCAACGGCGCTCCGCGGGCTGGAGATGCCGTCGTCGCCGCCGCCGTCTCCTCAATGGCAGCCGAGGAGGACGACGTACTCGTCCTCCTCGCACTCTTCTTCCTCGGGGCCGGCGCGATCGACGCCGTCGTCGTCGTACCGGTCGGCGCCGTATACCGTTCCCAAACGGGAGGTCAAGGAGGAGCCGGCGACGCCCGTCAACACGAGGCGTGGCGGTAGCGGCAGCGGGCGGCAGCAAGGGAGGCGCGGCGGCGCCCTCCTCATCCCGAGCCGGATGTGAAGGAGGAGCCGGAGGAAGCGTCGCGGGCGGCGCTGCCGGCGGAGTACGGCGGCGGCAGCGGCTCATCGCCGGCGGCGACGACCCCGAGGACCGCCCGGGGCTGCGGGCGGCGTTCTGGCGTCCATGGACGACAAGGACGCCTGGAGGGGCAACCTGGACGCGGCGATCGCCATGTCCATCCGCGACTCCGGCAAGCCGCCGGTGGACCTCACCGACGACGGCGAGCAGGACCAAGCGGCTTGGTGAAGGACGAGCCCGTGGACGAGCCCGTCGACGAGCGCGTCAAGCGAGGAGGTCATCACCGACGAGATGTACAACTTCCAGCGAGTACTACGACGCCTCCGGCCGCCGCAAGTGGTTCTAGATTAGGTTTAGTTTTAAAGTTAGTCAAATTTCGTTCGAATCTATGTAAGTTTGGACGAATCTAATCGAATCTAGTCAAGTTTAAAATTTGCGAAATTTTGTTTGGGGGACGCGACTGGGGAGCGACGTCCCCCAAACGCGGCACGAACGAAACACGTCCCCCAAACGCTCAATCCGGCGCGGTTTGGGGGACGGTTTGGGGGACGCGGCTGGAGATGCTCCTACGACATCATCTACCACACCTCCATCGCCACCTCCACCGGATCGGTACGTGCGGCATATCTCAATCTGTTTAGCGAATGATGTTGTGTTGTTTGCCTTGCTACTATTCATGTTGATTAATGAATCTAGTATGTTTGAATTTCACATGTTAGTACTTGATGTCGTCATGTTTCATATTCTGAAATTAATCATGGAACTTGTGTCAAATTATCCAACAGAATGAAGCTAATTCCCATTTGAACAAGCTAGTCATCACCATTAGAGGTTACTTTCTCATCAACTAAATGGAAATCCTCCCTGAACCTAATATTAGTCATTCTTTTTTACACAAAAGTGTTTATTTATCTGTTTAATTATAACAAAATAGAGTGTTATTCGAATAATGGTAGTAGGGGCTGCATTTCATATGAGGAAGTCCGTTAGGCAACAATACAGGCTTCAATTCAAATGAAATCAAAGAGTACAAACAGAGTAGCAACTTTATTCTAGAGTTTAGTAGCTCCTTCAAACCACAAAAGATAGATCATTGTGATTCCATGAATGATATTTGCAGTGATTTCCAAAGGCTTCTAGGACCTGAAGCGAATCACATCGGGGGAAGCCATTATCAGCCCACCGGTAATCTTTTCCCTCAAAGAATCCTTCTCCTGGCTCGTCCTTGGATATGTTGATGGAAATACCTCGGTCTCATAATCCTCAAATTCTTTGGTGCAGAACTTGCACACCTTCCTATCATACAGAGATATCTCTTCAACGTTTGCCGCAGCTTTCATGACACGCCTAACGAATCCCGTGAAGTTGTCGTCTGACTGGAAGCCGTAGATCGTTAGCTTGGTTAAACTCTTGTGCTTGAAATCGGGAGCAGGTAGCTGCCACTTCACATCCGCTTTCTTTCTGCGAATGCTTAGTTTCTCTGTGCCGCACCAATGATCCCACACCGTGAGACAGAGCTCGTCCAGGGATGGTGCAGCTTCAAGGAAGAACATTGTCCAGGCGATGTCACATCCTTCAGGAAGGAAGTCCATATTCAGATGGCGCAGTTTGTTAAGCACATGAGCAAGCAGTCTCGGGCTCTCTGGTCGAACCCATATCTGGGACAAACGACAAAACAATGGATTAGCGGGTGTAGAATGCAGATAAACTACATCCTCAGGAGGTGACAATGAAGTCTCAGTTACACTATTGTTACATACATGCAAGTAAAACCTATTTGTAGACTGTGTTTTTTTCAATAATAATGATATATAGTAATAACAACAATCTGATGAGTCGACTGCATCATGAGACAGAGAGGACGTGGGTGAGTACCTTCTCACTTTGGAAATCCAGATGCAGGTTGGTTATGGTTGGGGCGTTAGCAAGCACCTGGCTTAGCTTCAGGGTCTGGCCCCAATAACAATTCTTAGTGAGGCTTAGCTTCGCAAACTGTGGCACGTCAACGAAGTACAAGGGATCTTCGTCGTAGACCCAGTCAGTATAGTTCATCCGCTGGAGCTTCGGTAGACAGATTAGCTCCACCGTCTCAAACTTCCCACAGAAGATCTCGAGCTCGACGAGTCTCGGATGCTCAACTCTCAGCACCGAACTGTTCCCCGCGTCACAATTATGGAGACGCAGAGACTCGAGCCGCTCGCAAGCGCTGAGTACCTTGGGGATGTCCGATTCGCCAAACCTCAGATTATGCAGATCCAGCCGCGTCAGGCAGGCGAACGCGTCGGGACAGTCGCCGAGAAAAGTATTGAACTGCTCCCCGAACTGGAGTAAATCGGCGTCGGCGCAGTGCTCGAAACCACACTCCGTCAGTACTTCGAACTCCACGGCCCCGTCCAGCTTCCGCGCCGCCATGGCGAGGGCAACAGATTTGCCGATGGAGATGCAGTCGTAGCGCCTCAGGACGAACCTGAGCTTCAGCTGGCGAACGGGGTACAGTGGTGATCTCGAGCTGATCAGGATCATGTCCGTCACGTCGGCCACCGCGCCGTTGATCCGGGCCAGGTCTCGCGTGGTCGTAAAGGATTGATCGTCGGCGCGCATAGCGGAATAGAAGTCGATGAAGATCTGCGAGAGCATGGTGGGCAGCTTGAGCATCTGCTTGGAGAGGATGCAGGTTCTGATGGCGTCGAGCGTGCCCAGCCGCTCTAGGATGTTGAGCAGCGCGTCGTCGGGCAGCTGGCTTAGTCTGTCGTCCCTGCTGCATGTTGCTGCTTGCCGTGACTGCAGGTAGGACGCGGAGGGGCGGGGATAAGTGGTGGATGAGGGATACATGAACGAGAAGGAAACGCAGAGCAGCGACGACTTACATCACGGCGGCAGCGGCCCTTCATGTTGATCCGGTCTCAGACAGGCCAACAAAAACACAAGCTCACAATGGTGGACGCCTGAACTGGGCTTATTTATAGCAAGCTCCGAGTCTTGTCCCAAGACTGGCTTCCGAGTCCAATACAAACTGATGTACAAGTCGTAAATCTCCTGGTCTACTGCAAAAAAAACTTAGCTCTGGTGGTTTGGCTCCTTGTGGTGGAACCAGTCCACTCAGATTCAAGTTCTAGACTTACCATGCGTGTTTGCATTTATCTGAATTTATTCTAGAATTTAACCGGCGCTATGCTTTCAGTGGTAGGTGACGTGTCTGTCAACAGCGAGGCGCCAGTGCGTGCGTTCATAGGGGTGTTTGTACATGCGAGTTTATGAACGTCTGCGTTGTACTGTGTTCTTAAAAAAAAGATCTCCTAGTCTACCTTTTTTATGGCAGGAGACGGGCCACACATCAGCGCGCGAAAGAGAGGCGATCATCAGGCATACGAGATGTGACCAATGGATTGTGGCACGTTCACTTCTCCCAACTTTAAGCCTGATTGGTTGCTAGCGAAATTTTGCTATTTATGTTTTTGACTCGCTCTATGCTGCATGAGGAGAAATGAAGCTTGGCCCTGTTTATGCACTACCTTTGAATTCCGACAAAGTTTCATGGTGCAGTTTCGGTCCACCAATTGGTAGGCAACAATCACCGATATGATGGCTAACGACGGAAGGATCGGGCTGTTTGGTTTTGTGCTAACCAGCGATGTAGTTACCTCCCCCTTTAAATGGTGTCTCACCCCTAAATAGCCACAACACAACAGAGTAAGGACACGTGAAAGCCGACATAAGCTAACTGCATCACATATTCAGCATTGTCAGGGCAAGCTATAACGCCTTGATCAAAACTCAAAAGCAAGGTCATTCCAGGGGCATAGAAGCCCGTAGAACCCCTTGATCAAAAGCCACGAGCATTGTCTTAACACCAAGGGTTCACAAAGATCAATTTCCACTAAAACTACATATGGACATCATTAACAGGCATAGAATTAAGTAGGGCCGCCGCCTAGCCGTGATCAGGGCAGGTGTAGAGCCTCGCGGTGGAGGAGTCGGCCTTGTAGATGATCATCTTCATGACGAAAGCCTAGAGCTTGAACTCCACGACGTCGCTGTGATGTAGATCATACTTGTACTCCACTACGGTCAGTTCCTGCCAAAGACCATCTGGCCACCATAGTTGGTGACTTGCGCCCACTCATCACAGAAGTGGCAGGCAGAGAAGGCCACACTGTGTGGTAGTGGGACCTAGATCCACTCCCGCGGCGCGTGCTGGAACCATGGTGGCACGACGAGTATGTGGAGGTTGTTTGTGCTTAGCTGAACGTAGAACCTTTGCGGTATCATCGCCCTGGTGAGGTGTCCCAGCTTAAGCTGGCGGCCCACGGTGGGAGGTGGCATCAGCACAGCCTCCACCCTCCCAGATATGTCCGGCTTCAGCGCCCTCGTCCATCAGTTCAAGACGATGTGGTCCTGATAGCCGGGTGGAGGGAAGAAAAGCATCTGGGTGTTAGAGCAATGAAAATGGCATATCCATTGGCAACACAGTGGCATGATCATGCCATTGCCATTGCTAGTGGCAACACAGTGTCATGATCATGCCATTGGCAGTGGCAACACAGTGAAAAGACAATGGCATGGTTTTGAACCAATCTTGATTATGCATTTGTCTTGCTAATTCATGTCACTTCAATGATTTCCCAATCCCTAATTTTGGGAGTGCAATCATTTGACATACCGGCATTTGCACTTCCCAAATTGGGAAATCTAGAATCCGCATGTACCAACTCGAGAATCTAACCTACAAGCACATACATTTCAGTCCTAACGACCTATGTCCGCTCGCCTGAGGAGATAGGTCATATGGTCCATGCTCCATGATGGACTAGCCCAATTAGGTCTCCACCTAACGGGATTTTTGCTTCATGTGCTTCATCTTTGATCTTGTCTTGATCATTGACTTGTAGACCATGTCATGACCGGGCGTCCTTGTTAACTAGTCTTGGCTTGACTTTATTTGACTTATGTCCACGTAGGATTCTAGTAGACTTGTAGGTCCCGTTAGGAGGATGCTACACATCTCTACAACATGACATTTCAAATAAACGTTGTTAACGTGGTTGGCCCGTCGATGGCCCATTTCTAGAACACACATAATTTTTTTAACCATGGGCTTTCTCGCTAACGGCTGATACGTCTCAAACTTATCTATAATTTTTGATGCTCCATGCTTGTTTTACACCAATTCATATATGTTTTGCTTACACTTCGATGCACTTCTATATGATTTTCGGCACTAACCTATTAACAAGATATTAAAGTGCCAGTTCCCTGTTTTCTGTTGTTTTTGTATTTCAGAAAAGTTGTACAGGAAATATTCTCGAAATTGGACGAAACAAAAGCCAAAGTCAATATTTTACCGAAACGAAGACGAAGTCCGGAGGTGGGTCGAAGATGCGCCACAGGGCGGCCACACCTGCCCTTGGCGCGGCCAGGCCTGCGCCAGCGCCAAGGCATGGTGTTGTCCCCCCAGGCAACCCACCGACCTAAATCCTCCGCCTATTTATACATATTCTCGGGAAAACCCTAGATACCCAAGCCTCCATCCAAGAAAAGTTCCATCACGGTCGCCATCGCAGAACCCATCTCGGGGGGTTTTGAAGCTTTTCCCGGCACCCTGCTGGAGGGGGAACTCATCGCCGGAGGCATCTACTTGGCCAGAGTATCTACTAGCAACGGAGAGCATGCAAGATCACAAATAACATATGACATGAATATATAATCGACCTAAACATAGTATACAATATTCATCGGATCCCAGCAAACACAACATGTAGGATTACAAAAGGATGATCTTGATCATGTAGGGCAGCTCACAAGATCTATACATGAAGCACAAATTGGAGAAGACAACCATCTAGCTACTACTATGGACCCATAGTCCAGGGATGAACTACTCACACATCACTTCAGAGCCGGGCATGGCAATGTAGATGCGTGTGACTCCAAGAGGGGCTATTTATACTCGAGAGTAGGTTCATGCCTCTAGTTTTCTGGGAGAGTGATAATAACTTCTAAGATTGTAGATGTGTTGTTGCTACTAGGGAGAAAACAATAATGTTTTATCCAAGGATAATTCTATTGTTTACTTTACACACATTTCTTAATGCGATAATCTGTTGCTTGCAACTTAATACTGACAGGGGTTCGAACAATAACCGGAAGGTGGATTATTAGTCATAGACGCAGTTGGATTACGGTCTATGTATTATGTTGTAATGCCCAAATAAATCTCATAGTAATCATCTTGTCATGTATGATCGATATTTTGTCAATTGTCCAGCTGTAATTTGTTCACCTGACATGCTATTTATCTTTATGGAGAGACACCTCTAGTGAACTGTGGTCCCTGGTCCTTTCCTTTACACTGATAAATTCAACCACTGCAATCATATTCTGTTTACTTACTGCAATTCATGTTCTCTTTAATTTCTGCAAACATCTCTTTCCACTCGATACGTCTAATCTTTTGTGTTCAGCAAACCGGTGAGATTGACAACCTCACTGTAAGTTGGGGCAAAGTACTTTGGTTGTGTTGTGTGCATGTTTCACGTTGTTGCTGACGCCGGTAGTGCGCCCTGCCACTAGTCAGCTAGCAACACCTTCAGAAGTCACGCATTTCTCCTACTGGTCAATTAAACCTTGGTTTCATACTAAGGGAAAACTTGATGTTGTGCTTATCACACCTTCCTATTAGGGTTTCCCAACCGCTTCCACAACAACCGCCACCAAGATTGTCTGGCACCATCACCGGAGCACCATCAAGATTTTCTGGCGCTGTTGTTGGGGAGAAAGGGGATTTCTGCAAGGGGAGTCTCTCATCTCCAATATTTTTATTTTGTTTTTGTTTTGCTTAGTTTATTCCATGCTCACTTTCCATGTTGATGTTTCTTGTTTTTATTTTCACTAGTTAGGCTTAATGAAAAACAACAACAAAATTAGAAAGCTTTATAGTATTTATCTTGAGTTAGGACATGAAGTGTTTGACGAGAAAATTAAAAAACCTATGAAACTTTATTTGCATGCTAATAGCAACGTTATGAGTACGAATTCTTTGAACACCATTATCACTAATGCTATGGAAAGTCTAAGCTTGGGGAAGCTAGTTTTCATGAAAATGATTTTTTTTTACTTCTCCCGCTTTAGAGAAGAAAATTTGCTATGATGATTACAATGATGAATATGATATTTTCAGTCCACCTACTATTGAGGAGAAAATTAATTATAATTACAATATGTCTCGTATATCTGATGATTATGATAATGAGAATAATAATGATAGCTATTTTGTTGAATTTACTCCCACTACAATTAATAAGAATGACTATGCTTATGTGGAGAGTAGTAATTATTTTATTCATGTGGCTCATGATAAGAATGTTTTATGTGATAGTTATATTGTTGATTTTATTCATGATGCTACTGAAAGTTATTATGAGAGAGTAAAATATGGTTGTAGAAGTTTTCATGGTACTAAAACACCTCTCTATATGCTGAAAGTTTTGAAGTTACTCTTGTGTTATCTTCTTATGCTTGTCACTTTGTTCTTTGTGAATTTAATTGTGTACAAGATTCCTATGCATAGTAAGTGGGTCATACTTAAATGTATTTTGAATTTGCTTCTCGATGCTTCTTCACTTGATAATACTTGATGCTACCTCTTTTTCTGCGCCTAGCTGAAAGACGTTAAAGAAAAGCACATTTGGGAGATAACCCATGTTTATTTTCCATAATTTTTCTTTTTCTTAAGTCTTGTAAGTTATTACCTCTGTAATGACCTCTTCTTATCATTTTTATTTCATTTTTGTGCCAAGAATAGCCTCTAATAGAAAGAAAGTAAGATTTGGGGAAATTGTTGTCCTGAAAACAGATTCTGTCCTGTTACCATAACAATTCTTATAAATATCCAGAGGGGAATTTTGAGCTGTCATTTATTATGAATATGCTCCAGGTTATTATCTAACTTTTGTTAGTTGACCACTTTTCTATATGAGCAACAGAAGATTTTCGAAAAAATCGATATTTACATGTTGTTCTGTTTTGACAGATTTCTGCACTATTTGCATTTGCTTCTTAAATCTCTTTCTTTTTTAGTTCTTTTGATCAAAGAGCTTTTTGAAATTTTGCTACAGTATATAATCTTTAATAGATTTTTGATATATGTTATCACTGAACCCAAGTGGATTTATTTATTTTAATTGTACTAATGCTGCTAATAGAGAATTGTGTGAAGTTTTGTATGTAGGAAGTTTTCAAGTGTAGGAAGAGAAGAATGATGTGACGGGATGAAGAATGGAAAAAATCTCAAGCTTGTGGATGTCCCTGCACCCCAAGAAACATTCAAGATGTACAAGCGTCAAAGCTTGTGCATCCCCTCTTCATCAACAAAGCAACAGGTCATCTCTCTATGCGCTATATTTTTATTCATTCATACGCTATGTGTTGTTCTTGGAGCGTCTTTATTTTTATTTTTTTGTTTGGTGTAGCATATGTTGGATCCCGGCACATTTATTTTGGAGAAATACCCGCTCCGTTTTAATTGCATAGAACGCTCTAGTTTTTTTGTTATTGTTCTGCGAGTGTTCTAGTTTTCTAGTACTACGTTTAGCTCTTGTTCTTTCACTTGAATTTTGTTCAAAGCTCGTTAGTATTTTTACTTATGTATAATTATCTCTCTAGTCCATAATGTATTTCATCTCTGGGAGTTATTTCAAATAATTTGATTGTGTTGGAGACGAGTAAAAAGATTCATGACTATAGTGATGCAAAAGGAAGCTTGTCTAGACTGTGGGATGGACTTTGGCATGTCATGTTGGATGCTATTATTGTCATATGATTAGTATTTATTTTTGTGGCATGATTTGTCTCAAATGGCTTAGAGTGCATAATGTGCCATTGAAAGAATCATGTGTTGTTTCTGTCATAAAAGCATAATATTGTGGTATTCTCCTTTGACGCTTTATTGGGTTGACTTGGCGCATGCTTATACCATGTTATGACTATAACCAGTCAACTAAAGCCTCTATGATTATTTATTTTTTGACTTGTAATATCACTTTATGCTTTGATTGATAATGTTTTGTCGCTATGCATGATTATGGCCATTATTGCTCTCTTAGTTGGTCGCCTTCCAGTCTTTTGCTAGCTTTCGCCTGTGCTAAGTATGAACTCTACTCGTGCGTCCAACCACCAATAACCAAAGTTTGCCAATTGTACCCACCATATCTACCTACTAGCATTATTGTTATTCCAAGTATCATGTTTTTATTTATCTTCCAAATTAAATTTTGGCATGAGAAAATTAGTTAGTAAAGCTCTCACGAACTTGATGGCAAATTTAGTTTCTTTCACTTAATAAACTTGATCATTGTGACTATATTATGAAGTTTATATGTTTACAAATTGCAAGTTGGGAGTTAGTATAACCATTCTTTCATGGGGAACACTTTCGATATTTCACTTATATTTAGTTGATGTCGTGTTCTTTTGTTTATGGATGCGCGAAATAAAATGGAAACTTGTAAGTCCATGGAGTTTGTATATGAGTTAGAGAAACGCCTGGGCCGTTAATCTAAGTCATGCATCATTCATGGTGGAAAGTTACAGCTAAACCGTAGTGAGCATTCTATGAAGCAGTTACAATAAAAAAAACTATACCCATAGTAAATAAAAAATTACTGAGATGCTCATTATCTATTTATCTTGTCATTTTGACATGGGATTGCTCTTACAAGAGTACCTCCATATCATCGGGCAAGAGGTACCCCTTTGGCGGTTCTCAATGATATATGTATACTTACAATGACAAGAACATATTTGGGACCTAAGTTGAGTATCATGAGGTTTAGGTACTTGCATTCAAGGGGCATGAGATTTTCAACTTGTGATTTGCAAGCATATAGCTCATTTTTGACTCACATTAACTTTAACCATTCAAGATGCTTATGATAGGAGCAATGAGAGCTCAAAGCTAATAAGTACCATACTTTTTTGGAAGGTTTATAAAACTTGTTAATCTTTCTTACTCTGCAAAGAGTCTCTCTTTTACTATTATGTTGAGTCTTCATCTTCTATTTTATGCACCAATTAAGAGAGCATAGTTGTCATTCTTAGTGCAATGTGTGCATAGTCCCAAAATTATTATTGATTGATTCATGATTATCTATTGCTTGTTCTTAAATTACTTGTATCTAGTCACCCTTTGAACTTTAAAGGTGTCCTGGCATTTATGTTTTCCTACACCATAAAGGACATGTTGAGTACCACTTTGTTATGTTTACTCTATGCTCATAAACAAACAGTTGCTTTCAATGCACTATTATTCATGATCCTTTGTTTGAGTTACTCTTCATGTTATAACATAGTTGCTAAGTTCTATTGTTAGAATTATATCTATCATGTCTATGTTTAGAGTACTTTGATCCCAGCTCACAATGCTTTACATGCTTGATTAAGATTGTGTTGGTTTCATGTCACCTCAAAAATTATTTTGTTATCACTTACCTACTCGAGGACGAGCAGGAGTTAAGCTTGGAGATGGTTGATACGTCTCAAACGTATCTATAAATTTTGATGCTCCATGCTTGTTTTACACAAATTCATATATGTTTTGCTTACACTTCGATGCACTTTTATATGATTTCCGAAACTAACCAACTAACAAGATGCCACAGTGCCAGTTCCCTGTTTTCTGCTGTTTTTGTATTTCAGAAAAGTTGTACAGGAAATATCTCGGAATTGGATGAAACAAAAGCCGAAGTCAATATTTTACCGAAGCGAAGACGAAGTCCGGAGGGGGGTCGAAGAGGCGCCACAGGGCGGCCACACCTGCCCTTGGCGCGGCCAGGCTTGGGCCCACGCCAAGGCATGGTGTGGGCCCCCAGGCACCCCACCAACCTAAATCCTCCGCCTATTTATACATCTTCTCGGAAAAACCCTGGATACCCGAGCCTCCATCCACGAAAAGTTCCATCGCGGCCGCCATCGCAGAACCCATTTCGAGGGGTTCTGAAGCTCTTCCCGGCACCTTGCCGGAGGGGTAATCCATCGCCGGAGGCATCTACATCATCATGCCCGCCTCCGAAGTGATGCGTGAGTAGTTCATCCCTGGACTACGGGTCCATAGAAGTAGCTAGATGGTTGTTGATACGTCTCAAACGTATCTATAATTTCTTGTGTTTCATGCTACTTTTATGATGATACTCACATGTTTTATACACACTTTACATCATTTATATGCGTTTTCCGGAACTAATCTATTGACGAGATGCCGAAGTGCCGGTTCTCGTTTTACTGCTGTTTTTGGTTTCAGAAATCCTAGTAAGGAAATATTCTTGGAATTGGACGAAATCAACGCCCAACATCTTATAATTCCACGAAGCTTCCAGAACACCCGAGAGGGGCCAGAGGAGAGCCACAGGCCCACCACACAAGGTGGCGGCGCGGCCCAGGGGGGGCGCGCCCCCCTATTGTCTGGCGGCCTCGTCAGCCCTCCGACTCCGCCTCTTCGCCTATATAAAGCCCCCTGACCTAAATCTTCGAGACGAAAAAGCCACGGTACGAGAAACCTTCCAGAGCCGCCGCCATCGCGGAGCCAAGATCTGGGGGACAGGAGTCTCTGTTCCGGCACGCCACCGGGACGGGGAAGTGCCCCCGGAAGGCATCTCCATCGACACCACCGCCATCTTCATCACCGCTGCTTGTCTCCCATGAGGAGGGAGTAGTTCTCCATCGAGGCTAAGGGCTGTACCGGTAGCTATGTGGTTAATCTCTCTCTCCATGTACTTCAATACAATGATCTCATGAGCTGCCTTACATGATTGAGATCCATATGATGAGCTTGTAATCTAGATGTCGTTATGCTATTCAAGTGGATTTTACTTATGTGATCTCCGGAGACTCCTTGTCCCACGTGTGTAAAGGTGACAAGTGTGTGCACCGTGTGGGTCTCTTAGGCTATATTTCACAAAATACTTATTCACTGAGTTATGATTTGAGTTGGATGTCTCTATGAAATTGTGGTGTGTTAGTACCTCCAATGAATGCTCAAAGTGACAGCGTGGGGTGTTTATTAGTACTTGGGAATACATCTTTAAGGTTTGCCTACATGATGAATTAGTGTCCGTTATCTTGCCAAAGAGTAATTCAGAATAGCATAGTGAAGTGCTTATTTATATTCCTTTATGATTACAATGTGCTTTATATCACTATTAATCTATGTGCTACTCTAGTGATGTTATTAAAGTAGTCTATTCCTCCTCCATGATGTAATGGTGACAGTGTGTGCATCATGTAGTACTTGGCGTAGTTTATGATTGTGATCTCTTGTAGATTATGAAGTTAACTATTACTATGATGGTATTGATGTGATCTATTCCTCCTTTCATAGCTTGATGGTGACAGTGTGCATGCTATGTTAGTACTCGGTATAATTGCGTTGATCTATCATGCACTCTAAGGTTATTTAAATGTGAACATTGAATGTTGTGGAGCTTGTTAACTCCAGCATTGAGGTGCTCTTGTAGCCCTACACAATTAATGGTGTTCATCATCCAACAAGAGAGTGTAGAGTGGTTTTATTATGTGATCAATGTTGAGAGTGTCCACTAGTGAAAGTATGATCCCTAGGCCTTGCTTCCGAATAGAAAAGGCACTCACACTCCTCCCACACCAGCAAGCTATTTTATGGCGCCGTTTATTTACTGTTCTGCTACATGTTCGTTTACTGCATCTTTACTTCCTACAATATTACCACCATCTATACCAACTGTGTTTTACTATATCTTCGCCGAACTAGTGCACCTATACATCTGACAAGTGTATTAGGTGTGTTGGGGACACAAGAGACTTCTTGTATCGTGATTGCAGGGTTGCTTGAGAGGGATATATTTGACCTCTTCCTCCCCGAGTTCGATAAACCTTGGGTGATCCACTTAAGGGAAACTTGCTGCAGCTTCTACAAACCTCTCGCTCTTGGAGACCCAACACTGTCTACGGGAATAGAAGCGTGCGTAGACATCAAGCTATTTTCACGGCGCCGTTGCCGGGGAGGTAAGGTAAAAGGTATTCACATTCTCCGACTACTAAGCTATTTCCTAGCATTGTTGCCGGTGTGTGAGTGCTCGAAGCTATTTCCTTTAGATCCCGCAATTGCATCTTTTTGTTTCTTGTTCACTAGTTAGGCATAATGGAAAATAACAATGAGCTTTTTATTCTATTTCCTGAGTTAAGACATGGATTATTTGATGCGAAAATTAAAAAACCTATGGAACCTTATTTGCATGCTAGTAGCAATGATATTAGTATGAACGTTTCGAACACCATTGTTGCTAATGCTATGGAAAATTCTAAGCTTGGGGAAGCTGGTTTTGATGAGCATGATATTTTTAGTCCCCCAAGTTTTGAGGAGAAAATTTTCTTTGATGATACCTTGCTTCCTATTTATGATGATTATAATGATAGTGGTCTTTTGGTGCCACCTACTATGGAGGATCAAGTTTATTATGATTATACCATGCCTGCAATTTATGATGATTACAATGATGGTTGTGATAGTTTTACTCCCACTATTACTAATAAAATTGATTATGCTTATGTGGAGAGTAATGATACTTTTATGCATGTGAATAAGAATGCTTCATGTGATAGTTATATTATTGAGTTTGTTCATGATGCTACTGAAAGTTATTATGAGAGGGGGAAACATGGTTATATGCATCTTAATAATATTAAGTTTCCCCTCTTTATGTTGAGAATCTTGAAGTTGCACTTGTGTTGCCTTTCTATGCTTGTTGCATTATGCTTACATGACTTGTTTATTTACAAGATTCCTTTTCATAGGAAGTGGGTTAGGCTTAAATTTGTTTCATACTTGCTTTTTGATGCTCTCTTTTGCTTCAACTCTTATTTCTTGCGAGTGCACCGTTAAAATTGCTGAGCCCATCTTAATGGCTATAAAGAAAGCACTTCTTGGGAGATAACCCATGTTTTTATTTTGCTACTGTTTTGTTGTGTCTTGGAAGTTGTTACTACTGTAGCAACCTCTCCTTATCTTTATTTTATTGCATTGTTGTGCCAAGTAAAGTCTTTGATAGTAAAGATGATACTAGATTTGGATTACTGCGCAGAAACAGATTTCTTGCTGTCACGAATTTGGGCAGGGTTCTTTGTAGGTAACTCAGAAAAATCTGCCAATTTACGTGCGTGATCCTCAGATATGTACGCAACTTTCATTAAATTTGAGCTTTTTCATCTGAGCAAGTCTTGTGCCTCTAAAAAATTCGTCTTTACGGACTGTTCTGTTTTGATAGATTCTGCCTTTTATTTCGCATTGCCTGTTTTGCTATGTTGAATGGATTTCTTTGTTCCATTAACTTTCAGTAGCTTTGTGCAATGTCCGAAGTGTTAAGAATGATTGTGTCACCTCTGAATATGTGAATTTTTGATTATGCACTAACCCTCTAATGAGTTTGTTTTGAGTTTGGTGTGGAGGAAGTTTTCAAGGGTCAAGAGAGGAGGATGATACAATATGATCAAGAAGAGTGAAAAGTCTAAGCTTGGGGATGCCCCCGTGGTTCATCCCTGCATATTTTAAGAAGACCCAAGCGTCTAAGCTTGGGGATGCCCAAGGCATCCTTTCTTCATCGACAACTTATCAGGTCACCTCTAGTGAAACTATATTTTTATTCCGTCACATCTTATGTACTTTACTTGGAGCGTCTGTGTGCTTTTATTTTCGTTTTGTTATTTTCATTCTCTGAATAAATACATGCTTGTGTGGGAGAGAGACACGCTCCGCTGTTTCGTATGAACACTTGTGTTCTTAGCTTTATCCTTAATGTTCATGGCGAAGGTTGAAACTGCTTCGTTCATTGCTATTTGGTTGGAAACAGAAAAAGCTGCATGTGGTAATTGGTATAATGTCTTGAATAATTTGATACTTGGCAATTGTTGTGCTCATATAGATCATGTTTAAGCTCTTGCATCATGTACTTTGTACCCATTAATGAAGAACTACATAGAGCTTGTTAAAATTTGGTTTGCATGATTAGTTTCTCTAGAGTCTAGATATTTTCTGGTTAAGGTGTTTGAACAACAAGAAGACGATGTAAAGTCTTATAATGCTTACAATATGTTCATATGTGAGCCTTGCTGCACCATTTTATACTTGAGTTTGCTTCAAACAACCTTGCTAGCATAGCCTTGTATTGAGAGGGATTCTTCTCGTGCATCCAAATCCTTGAGCCAAAAACTATGCCATTTGTGTCGACCATACCTACCTACTACATGGTATTTCTCTGCCATTCCAAAGTACATTACTTGAGTGCTACCTTTAAAATTCTATTCTTTGTCTTTGCAATATATAGCTCATGGGAAAATAGCCTTAAAAACTATTGTGGTATTTAATATGTTGCTATGTATCTTATTTCTTATAAGTTGTTTGTTGAGCGGTAACCATGTTTCTGGGGACGCCATCAACTATTACACCTTTGTTGAATATCATGTGAGTTGCTATACATGTTCGTCTTGTCTGAAGTAAGGGCGATTTTCATGATCAAATGGTTTGAGTATGCACATTGTTAGAGAAGAACATTGGGCCGCTAACTAAAGCCATGATCCATGGTGGAAGTTTCAGTTTGGACAATTAATCCTCAATCTCTTATGAGAATATTATCTCGTTGTTGAATGCTTATGCATTAAAGAGGAGTCCATTATCTCGTTGTCTATGTTGTCCCGGTATGGATGTCTAAGTTGAGAATAATCAAAAAGCGAGAAATCCAATGCGAACTTTCTCCTTAGACCTTTGTACGAGCGGCATAGAGGTACCCCTTTGTGACACTTGGTTGAAACATATGTTATGCAATGATAATCCATGTTAATCCAAGCTAATTAGGACAAGGTGCGAGCACTATTGGTATACTATGCATGAGGCTTGCAACTTATAGGATATCTTATACATAACACATATGATTTATTACTACCGTTGACAAAATTGTTTCTTGTTTTCAAAATGAAAAGCTCTAGCACAAAAATAGTAATTCATGGTTCCCTCTGCGAAGGGCCTATCTTTTACTTTATTGTTGAGTCAGTTTACCTACTTCTTTCTATCTTAGAAGCAAACACTTGTATCAACTGTGTGCATTGATTCTTACATGTTTACCTATTGCACTTGTTATATTGCTTTATGTTGACAACTATCCATGAGATATACATGTTGAAGTTGAAAGCAACCGCTGAAACTTATATCTTCCTTTGTGTTGCTTCAAAGCTTTCTACTAAGAAATTATTGCTTTATGAGTAACTCTTATGCAAGTCTTATTGATGCTTGTCTTGAAAGTACTATCACTACAAGAAAATTTTCCATGGCCGACGAAGTTGAAGTCGCGCCGTGGTTGCTGGTGTACCATGGCCGACGATTTTGGTCCCTCCGTGGTGCATGTCAAAACTTTTTTTTTCTCGTTTTTGAGGCCACCTAGCCCGACGAAAGCGGCCAAAACGTCGCGTATGGTGGCCCGGACGTGGTGCATCGCGAATTCTCGGGTTCGCCGGCCGAGTCAACGCAAATCCGCACCGCCGAG
>NC_061510.1:388026060-388094168 GCF_022539505.1 Lolium rigidum
GGTGATAACATAAGTCGAGGCCTTGTTTAGCCGAGGATTTCGACTTAGGCCTAACAGATCTCAAGCACACCCGTAAATAAATTTCCTTGCGCGCACCACCGTCGGCAAAAATAACAAAATTAGCACGCAAGATTAAGAACGAAGTGAATTTAAGTAACTTGGTTAGCTTTTCAAGCAATATATTCGGAGAAAGAGCACACATGTCCGGCTAGAAATAATCGTAAGAGAAGAACAATAAATCTAAGGCATCCCACTTCATATGCAAAAGGGACGCGACAGCCGCATGGATTCATACCTTGAGTCGACTCGGCTCGTAGAAGGGCGGTCGCGCCTCGAGGATGCCGGCGACGTCTCCACCTCGATCTCACATGTGATTGCTTCTCGGTGGGCGGTGCGCCACGCCATGTAGAAGATCTATCAAAAGAGGAGAGCCCGATGACGCTACCGACGCCTCTACCTTGATAGCACCGGCTTGTTGCTTCGCACCGAGATGCGCCACGTGCAAGATTTAGCGGATGCGCCAATTTTAGAGATATGTCATGATCGTTGTAACAAATTTCAACATGATGATGATTTGATCCTTCACTCGGCCTTGAACATAAGTACTAGTACAGTCTCACAATTTTTTTTATCATTATACTTTGCGAGATTTAGCGGATGCGGTAACACAATTTTCAATGTAATGATGATTTGATGTTGCACTAGACCTTGAACATAAGTACTAGTACGGTCTCACAATTTTGTATCATTATACTTTGCAAGTTTTAGCGGATGCGCCCATTTTCGTAGGATCATGGTAACACATTTTCAACGTGATGATGATTTGATGTTGCACTCGACCTTGAACGAAGTACTACTACCGTCTTACAACTTCTTTATCATTATACTTTGCAAGATTTAGCAGATGCGCCAAATTCGGAGATAGATCATGATCATGGTAGCAAATTTTCAACGTGATGATGATTTGATGTTGCACTCGAACTTGAACAGAAGTACTAGTACAGTCTCACAATTTTTTTATCATTATACTTTGCGAGATTTAGCGGATGCGCCAAATTCAGAGATAGATCGTGATCATGGTAACACACTTTTCAATGTAATGGTGATTTGATGTTGCACTCGACCTTGAACATAAGTACTAGTACGGTCTCACAATTTTGTATCATTATACTTTGCAAGTTTTAGCGGATGCGCCCATTTTCAGAGGTAGATCATGATCATGGTAACAAATTTTCAACGTGATGATGATTTGATGTTGCACTCGAACTTGAACGAAGTACTAGTATGGTCTCACAATTTTTATTATCATTATACTTTGAAAGATATAGCGGATGCGCCAATTTCGAGAGATAGATCATGATCATGGTAACAAATTTTCAACGTGATGATTTGATGTTGCACTCGGCCTAGAATAGAAGTACTAGTACGGTCTCACAATTTTTTTTATCATTATACTTTGCAAGATATAGCGGATACGCTAATTTCGGAGATAGATCATGGCCATGGTAGTGACCAATATTCAAGGTGACGATGATTTGATTTTGCACTCGGCCTTGAACAGAGGTACTAGTACAGTCTCACAATTTTTTATCATTATACTTGGACCTTAGCGAAATTCAAAATCTCATAGCGGCAAAACTTCCCGCCTACAAAATACAAAAATTTCACACGCTTCCAAATTCCCATTCTACCCATGTGGAGATGGCAGCAAAGTCGGTTGGGGGGGGTCCGCCCGTCATTTTTTGGATCACCACCTCCCTAGCCCAGGAAACCCTCCCAAAAAAAATACATTTCCTTCAGACCACCCACCGGAACTTCCCAAGTCCCTCTCTCCCACCTCCACGACCACCGCACCGGAACATCCCCGCCGGACTTCCCTGGCCTACCCGAGCCCTCGCGATCCTCGTCATCCGGCTGCCTCGCCGGAGCCGCTTCATCGACGCCGTCATCAACCGGATCGGATCATCCCCGCCGAACCTCGAAACCATATGCTCATCTAGCAGCCTACCGTAGTCGCTTCAGCCTGCGGTATCGTCCACCCCACCGGAGCCGCTTCGCCGGATCCGTCGTCCACCGCATCGGATCTTGCTCACCGACACCGCCGTGCACGAACCGGATCCGCTTCACCGGCGCCGTGCATGATCTAAACTCTTCTACTCGTCGCTTTTCTATTGCTTGCCTGCAAGTTCTTGTTTAATCTTGGGGGAACTCTGTTTGTGCTAACGACGCGCCGTTACGTTTTTGCGGATGAGATGAGTAATCATGAAGTGTAATGGCCGTCTCTCCAACCCCAAGTAGCACATGTAGCGTACTTCATCACCGGATCTATCAACCCCGGAAGATCCGCCGTGACTCCCACGGAGTGCTTCTCCTAATGTAAGTCCCTTGTTTTAGCGCCATGTTCCGGGTTCGGATGCTTGTTTGTCCGAAGCTCTTTTAGTTCATTCCTAGCTATGACCGTAACACGTTGCTATTTTCTACTTCATTGCTAACTTTAAGCGATTGAACATTTTGGTTTGCATTCCTCGCTTCCGTAGATGTAGCCATCATAACTTCTATCTTGCTCGCCGTTGTTACAAAAATTATAGGTATTATAGTAACATCCTCGCTATTATTTAGTTCATGGCCAATTTTAAGTAATTGCACATGTTGGTTCGCATTCCCTCGCTCTATAGCTTTTGGCATCGTAACTTCTATATTTGGTTTACATTCCCCGCTCCGTAGATCTAGCCATCATAACTTTATCTTGCTCGGTCGTTGTTACAAAAATTATGGCCTCGCTACTATGTTGTTTGTGCCAATTTTTTACTCCATGAACATGTTGGCTTGCATTCCCCGTACTACGGTGATGCCATTGTTTTGTATCTAGTTCATTGTAAGCTAACAAAGTAAGGACTTAGTTTGGCATGCTATCACTCGCTATCTAGCCTCGTAGTACAAATAAACTTGTCATACTACTAGATAATAATTTTGCGTGCCATCTTGTTCTTCAAAAGCTGCATTATTGACTTGTTTCTCCGACTTGGCATGACGCTCACATATGGAAAGCTGAACATATTGGTTTGCATTCCCTCTTATACAAGTTCACAGGTGATCCCACTATATTCTCGTATCTCGGTCCATCCTAAGCTCCAGCATTAACTATCCTCTATGTGTTGCTCATTACAAGTTTATATCCCGAAACATCTTGATTTGCATCCCCTTCACTATAAGTTCAGGAGTATTATTTAGTTCACGGCCAAAATTAAGTAATTTCACTTGGCACATGTTGGTTCACATTCCCTCCTCTTTAGCTTTTGCCATCGTAACTTCTATTTTTGGTTTACATTCCCTCGCTCCGTAGATGTAGCCATCATAACTTCATCTTGCTCACTCGTTGTTACAAAATTTATAGCCTCGCTACTATGTTGTTCATGCCAATTTTCTACTCCCCGAACATGTTGGTTTGCATGGGACTCGACAGTAGTAAGTCTCGTTGTTTCATTTTACATGCTCTGTTATATTGGTCGTTGGTATGCGGCATGCACTCTTTGTTTGCTTATTGTGCGCATTACAATGATCTTGTTATAACGACGAAATGATGAGTTCCAAATTCTTTGGCAAACAATATTGTAGTGTCTTTGCCTTTCCATTGTTGCTCGTCTTAACTTGTAATGTCTTTGTTTCAGATATAGGTGCCGCATGGACAACTTAAAAGATTGCCGGATCCCTTCATTGTATTGCTAGGTTTAATTACCATTCAATTTATCTGGGTTCTGTAATATTTTTTCAATGCCTTGCAGCTGATGTAATATTTAGTTAGTTTTTATAGTTCTTTCGCGCATTTTTTCTTTGGTGCTTGTGGTAAGTGAGGCTATCCGACGTAAATCAATGCCGCGTAAATATTCTCGATATCTAAATCACGAATTCCCATCCCTTAAACGGCCCAATTAAGCGAAATCACATATGTGCCTACCCGCAAAATCCTAAAGCGCCTATTACGCCGGCATATAAACAGCAACTAAACGGGCTGGCCCACTTACTTATTGGGCCAGCCCACTTGATTTAATGTGGACCCCACACTTTTATTGGGCCGACCCACTTTCTTTAAGGTGGACCCCACCACCTACTGGGCCGGCCCACTTGCTTTTGTGGTGGACCCCACATACAAAATGGGCCGGCCCTTTAAGACGAAAGTGGGTCCCACCTGTGTTTTTGCCCGGCCCACTAGCGTGTTGGGCCGGCCCACTTGCTATATGGTGGACCCCGCATACTAAATGGGCCGGCCCTTTACACGTAAAGTGGGACCCACTCGTGTTTTTGGCCCGGTCCACTAGCCTCGTTGGGCCGGCCCACTTGCTATAAGGTGGACCCCACATACTAAATGGGCCGGCCCTTTAACGCAGAAAGTGGGACCCACAAGTGTTTTGGCCCGACCCACTATCTTGTTGGGCCGCCCACTTGCTATATGGTGGACCCCTCATACTAAATGGGCCGACCCTTTAACCGGAAAGTGGGACCCACTCGTGTTTTTGGCCCGGCCCACTATATTGTTGGGCCGACCCACTTCCTATATGGTGGACCCCACATACTAAATGGGTCGGCCCTTTAACAGAAAGTGGGTCCCACCGGTGCTTTTGGCCCGCCCATCGGCTTGTTGGGCCGGCCCATTTGATCTAATGTGGACCCCACGTACTAAATGGGCCGACCCGATAGCAGGAAAGTGGGACCCACATGCTAAGTGGGCCGGCCCACTATCTTCTTGGGCCGGCCCGATTGCTTTAATGTGGACCCCACTTTGTAAATGGGCCGGCCCGTACTGCGAAAGTGGGTCCCACATGTCTTGTGGGCCGGCCCTTTGCCTGTTGACCGGTCAAACGAGTGCATTCGGCCCGGCCCACATGCTTAGTGGGCCGGCCCATTAAAGTTTTGACCAGTCAACCTTAGAGGTTAGGCCCAGCCCACGTAACTAATGGACCAGCCCAACTATATAGTTGACCGGTCAAACTAAGTCGGCCGGCCCGGCCCGCAAACTTAATGGGCCGGCCCGCTTAAGACGTGGCGGGCCTCGTGTGGGCCTACCATCTACCACGGGGTTTCGGCCGGTTAACGCCGTTAACCGCAGCTAACGCGCGTCCGCCACGTGTCGGCTTGCATGACGTCGGCAGTCAACGGGCTCCCGGAAACACTTGGGCAACGGTCCGATTTTCCGTGGCGGAAGGGCGCCCAAGCGCGACGGACCGAAAAATCGTCGTAGGACTTTGCCTGACGCAGTTTCCACAACAGAACCCATATCGTCGGGTTAGGCCCATAGGCGACGAAAAATACCCCTTAGCGGACGATTTTGAGACGTTGTCTATCAGAACTTTTCTTGTAGTGTATTCATGAAAAGTCTTTGCTATATGATTCAGTTGTTTAATCATTGTCTTTACCATTGCTTTGAATCGCTGCATTCATCTCATATGCTTTACAATAGTATTGATCAAGATTATGATAGCATGTCACTTCGAAATTATCCTTGTTATCGTTTACCTACTCGAGGGCGAGTAGGAACTAAGCTTGGGGATGCTTGATACGTCTCAAACGTATCTATAATTTCTTGTGTTCCATGCTACTTTTATGATGATACTCACATGTTTTATACACACTTTACATCATTTATATGCGTTTTCCGGAACTAACCTATTGACGAGATGCCGAAGTGCCGTTCTCGTTTTCTGCCGTTTTTGGTTTCAGAAATCCTAGTAAGGAAATATTCTCGGAATTGGACGAAATCAACGCCCAGCATCTTATAATTCCACGAAGCTTCCAGAACACCCGAGAGGGGCCAGAGGAGAGCCATAGGCCCACCACACAAGGTGGCGGCGCGGCCCAGGGGGGCGCGCCCCCCTATTGTCTGGCGGCCTCGTCAGCCCTCCGACTCCGCCTCTTCGCCTATATAAAGCCCCCTGACCTAAATCTTCGAGACGAAAAAGCCACGGTACGAGAAACCTTCCGCAGCCGCCGCCATCGCGGAGCCAAGATCCGGGGGACAGAGTCTCCGTTCCGGCACGCCACCGGGACGGGGAAGTGCCCCGCGAAGGCATCTCCATCGACACCACCGCCATCTTCATCACCGCCGCTGTCTCCCATGAGGAGGGAGTAGTTCTCCATCGAGGCTAAGGGCTGTACCGGTAGCTATGTGGTTAATCTCTCTCTCCATGTACTTCAATACAATGATCTCATGAGCTGCCTTACATGATTGAGATCCATATGATGAGCTTGTAATCTAGATGTCATTATGCTATTCAAGTGGATTTTACTTATGTGATCTCCGGAGACTCCTTGTCCCACGTGTGTAAAGGTGACGAGTGTGTGCACCATGTGGGTCTCTTAGGCTATATTTCACGAGAATACTTATTCACCGAGTTATGATTTGAGTTGGATGTCTCTATGAAATTGTGGTGTGTTAGTACCTCCTATGAATGCTCACAGTGACAGCGTGGGGTGTTTATTAGTACTTGGGAATACATTTTTAATGTTTGCCTACATGATGAATTAGTGTTCGTTATCTTGCCAAAGAGTAATTCAGAATAGCATAGTGAAGTGCTTATTTATATTCCTTTATGATTGCAATGTGCTTTATATCACTATTAATCTATGTGCTACTCTAGTGATGTTATTAAAGTAGTCTATTCCTCCTCCATGATGTAATGGTGATAGTGTGTGCATCATGTAGTACTTGGCGTAGTTTATGATTGTGATCTCTTGTAGATTATGAAGTTAACTATTACTATGATGGTATTGATGTGATCTATTCCTCCTTTCATAGCTTGATGGTGACAGTGTGCATGCTATGTTAGTACTCGGTATAATTGCGTTGATCTATCATGCACTCTAAGGTTATTTAAATGTGAACATTGAATGTTGTGGAGCTTGTTAACTCCGGCATTGAGGTGCTCTTGTAGCCCTACACAATTAATGGTGTCCATCATCCAACAAGAGAGTGTAGAGTGGTTTTATTATGTGATCAATGTTGAGAGTGTCCACTAGTGAAAGTATGATCCCTAGGCCTTGCTTCCGAATAGAAAAGGCACTCACACTCCTCCCACGCCAGCAAGCTATTTTCTGGCACCGTTTATTTACTGTTCTGCTACATGTTCGTTTACTGCATCTTTACTTCCTGCAATATTACCACCATCTATACCAACTGTGTTTTACTATCTCTTCGCCGAACTAGTGCACATATACATCTGACAAGTGTATTAGGTGTGTTGGGGACACAAGAGACTTCTTGTATCGTGATTGCAGGGTTGCTTGAGAGGGATATCTTTGACCTCTTCCTCCCTGAGTTCGATAAACCTTGGGTGATTCACTTAAGGGAAACTTTCTGTTGTTCTACAAACCTCTGCTCTTGGAGGCCCAACACTGTCTACAGGAATAGAAGCGTGCGTAGACATCAGTTGTCTTCTCCAATTTGTGCTTCATGTATAGATCTTGTGAGTTTCCCTACATGATCAAGATCATCCTTGTGTAATCCTACATGTTGTATTTGCTGGGATCCGATGAATATTGTATACTATGTTAAGGTCAATTATATATTTATGTCATATGTTATTTGTGATCTTGCATGCTCTCTGTTGCTAGTAGATACTCTGGCCAAGTAGATGCTTGTGACTTCAAGAGGGGGTATTTATGCTCGATAGTAGGTTCATGCCTCTAGTTTTCTGGAAGCGTGACAATAACTTCTAACATTGTATATGTGTTGTTGCTACTAGGAAGAAAACAACAATGTTTTATCCAAGAATAATTCTATTATTTAATTTACACACATTGCTTAATGCGATAATCTGTTGCTTGCAACTTAATACTGAAAGGGGTTCGGACGATAACCGGAAGGTGGATTATTAGTCATAGACATAGTTGGATTACGGTCTATGTATTATGTTGTAATGCCCAAATAAATCTCATAGTAATCATCTTGTCATGTATGGTCGATGTTCTGTCAATTGCCCAGCTGTAATTTGTTCACCAACATGCTATTTATCTTTATGCAGAGACACCTCTAGTGAACTGTGGACCCCGGTCCTTTCCTTTACACTGATAAATTCAACCACTGCAATCCTGTTCTGTTTACTTACTGCAATTCATGTCCTCTTTAATTTCTGTAAACATCTCTTTCCATTCGATACGTCTAATCCTTTATGTTCAGCAAACCGGTGAGATTGACAACCTCACGGTAAGTTGGGGCAAAGTAATTTGATTGTGTTGTGTGCAGGTTTCACGTTGTTGTTGACGCCGGTAGTGCGCCCTGCCACTAGTCAGCTAGCAACACCTTCAGAAGTCACGTCTTTCTCCTACTGGTCGATTAAACCTTGGTTTCGTACTGAGGGTAAACTTGCTGCTGTGCTCATCACACCTTCCTCTTGGGGTTTCCCAACCGCTTCCACAACAATCGCCACCAAGATTTTCTGGCGCCATCACCGGAGCACCATCAATGGCCATTGGGGGTATCCTTAGCTTTTGCTCCGTACTAATGGTGGCATCATATTTGACAACTTCCATAAAGCGGACCATATCTAATTCATATCAGTAGGCCCTCGAAACTCGTGTTTCATCCACTTCCTTGTGCAAAGGAGAAAGGGCAGCCGCTGGAAGAGGGACATTCATCATCCTCAACACACCGAAGCCCTACCGCCATCACCACCTAGCATCCATCTCTGCAACCATATTTTTGCCATCTTCATAGCGATATTCTATTGTACTCTTTGATTACCTTGAGACTGGCCTAGTTCTCTCCATTGATAAAACCACAAAAGATAATCATGTTGCTGTAGGTAACAAAAACATAAGAATTTTATAGGAATCACCTTTCCAAGCTTAATCACTTCCTAGTTTGAAAAAACCTGTCTCTAGGAAAAAATCTTTGCTACAGCCCAAAACAGGTTAAAGGTATCAAGGACCGTACTGGATGTGGATTAATTGAATTCGTTACTTGGCCAAGATTCAGACGACTTTTGAGCCGAGCTTCCTATTCATCATAGCGGGCCCACTGAATAGGAAATAAACAATTTTTTTGGTCAAGTTCCAAGAAACAAAACCGTCCATGTCAAAACTAGGTAAATGGGCAGTGAGAAGGTTTTGACCTCAGGTAGTAAAAACTTTGGGGAGGCGTGGGTGCAGGTGAAAACCGAGCTCCAATTCTAGTCATGGAGGGCGAGGAAGGTGTGTTGCGTCGTTACCTTGATGAAGGCATCACCATTGCAGCTATTGTCTTCCCACTAGTGCTGCTCTAGGAGAAACCCTAGATCTCGGTCTCCTAGGCCGGACGATGGCGGTACTCAGTGTCGTTCTACCTCTTGGGGCATCATTTTTGGAGCAATGGCTAGCTAGATGGTGGAGGCAAGAGGTGGAGTGGTCTACATCTAACGCGTCGACTCCGGCGCCACGGGGCCTCGGTGAAGGACGTGGCATGATAGACCCGCGCAGGTTGGGGCATTGTCTTGTGCCATGGCGGCGTCGATGGGAGGCCTGGTGAGGGCTATGCGGATCTCAACCCTAAAGATGGACCAATGTTTCATGGCGGCGACAGCTTCTACTACGGGTGCATTAGGTGCTTTCTGTGGGTCTGCTAGATCAAATGTGTACTCCTTTTTTTTGCCATAGTGTTACTCGAGATGCCCCGGTATTTGGCTGGTGGGCTTTGTTTGTGTTTTTGGAGCACAAGTCTCTCATGTCATGTTTTTCACCCATCGTAGTGTTTGTAGTTGTTTAGTGGTGGTTTGGGGTTTTATGATGTATACTCTTAGCAGATCTTTGTTCAATAAAATCTAAATAAAGGTTGTATGCAATTTTTCGATGCAGAGGTGGCTGAGGGTCTCATTTTGAATAAAATGTAACCTTTTCTCGTTGTTTAGATACATGTCCACATACTTTGCCAAGCAAAGGAGCCTCCTTCTTCGCACGCAACCAAAGGCAGACTTGTTTCCCAAAACTCGGCAATAGTCTGGCCTAAAATGGGGGGGGGGGGGGGGGGCACGTTGCATAAATCCACCCAACACAGTTTCTAAAACAAAAGAATTACAGCTCCCACAGGTAGGTCTGCCTGTCTTATCTAAAACTGCCGAAAAAACTTGTACACATCCATCATCTGAGAGAAGGAAAAAAAATGCAGCCCATGATTCCCTAGATAAATGGCAGCAGGGTCCATATACGGCGACCAGAGTAGAGTTGGAAGAACGATGGGTGATCATCCAGCTCCAAGGAGACACAGACAGTCGTCGCCATAAACTCCAAGGCAGCAGCTCCACTCGACGAGGTGAATATTATTGCCGATGCCGAAACATATTCAGGAAACATCGATGTCTTCCGTTCCTGCAGGTTGACAAAGATAGTGATTGAGAATCTAGATAAGTTGCTTACTGCACCACGAATGGTATAATATAATACGTGCAAGCATCAACACATGCAAAAATATGTCACTTGCAAGCATCAACACATGCTTACAGAATTAAAGATACAGACAACTGTAAGCAACCAGTTACAGAACATTAGGGACCAGCAAAAATATGATGCCTTTAGGGGAGCAGCTTTATGCACTGAGATCGGAATGTTGATGGAGACTGACATGTCACATCTGATACTTGACACTTTTGTTTCTCATACTGCTTTTCTAACAACTGGTGCACAGCTAGTCTAATGTTAATTAGTAAAAAATCAAAAGCAAGAAGATGATTCGGAGTATCTAAACAAGGTAGCAAACTTAAGGGGTCAAGAAGTTCATGAAACTCAAGGGTAGGATGGATTATGATGCTCAAGTTTGCACATGGTCCCCAAGTCCCCAACCAACCCAGAAACACTTTGCCAACATCTGAAGGAAGCTATGTTAAACCAATAATGCTAACAGGATGGCTGATGTCTAGCTCATTTTGGATAGCACAATTCATGGAAAAAAGCATGACATATATAGAACCTGTCATGGCCAATAAAACAATTTATTGATTTCCATTAGTAACATAGCAAATCCCATATGTCTGCATTATGGTTCACATCAAGCTGAAGTTGTGAAATACTATTAGAAAGGTGTGTGAAAAAATTGCAGGACTTGTGAATGGTATTATAATGATAATGAAACTGTTACACACACCTAGCCAAGAATTTTATTGCGTACAAGTAGAATTGCTCTTACTGTTCATGAAGTTTTCTGACCCAAGTACCAATTACATTCTACTTACTTGGCTACAGATCCGTGCTCCATGTCAAATTAAGACGATCTTAGTTGCACCCACCATTCCAAAGTAACTTGCGTTCTAGGTTTGTCCTAAGTCAAAATACTTTAAGTTGACCAAGTTTGTAAAAAAAAAAAAAGGGAGCCGATACTAGACAAACATGAGAAAAGGAGTGCGTGGCTACGTTGTCGCATCCAGGGCAGCGACGGCGGTGCTGTTTACGGAAAAAAAGTGAAAGTTGACAGGGCACATAGGTAATTTACCCTGGCAACTTATTTTTCACATCGCTCTAAGGGCTACCATTGGCACGTTTTCCAATATAATTTCCGAACAATAAACAATTTGTAAAATAAGCATCGATTTAATTTTACTACATTCATTGTACAATTAATTTTCGTACTATGCAGATTTTGCATGTAGATATTGGTACGTTTTCCTATAACTTCGGTTAACAGCGTCACAGATTTTACGATTATTTCGTAACGGCGGGAATAAATGGCAAGGAAACAACTTAATTAATTTGTGGTTGTATGAGTAGAGTATCTGCCAACTCATTTGATCTCAGCCGTAGTTTAGAAAACTTCACTGAATACTTATTTAGTCCATATCATTATCCCACAACTTCTTTTCTAATATGACTATACATTATGGTTTTTATTTGAACAAATTCTTGTTTATGTAGCTGCATCACAAATTCACAATGCCATCTACAGAAAGTACATCCACACAGAACAATGCATTTGCCGACCTTTAAGCTGTAACCCGGATTCTGTCACTTGTCTAATACCTATGCAGAGCATAGTCGTTTATCAGTATCAGTGTATCTAGTCCATCTAAACTTTGAATAGACTATTAAGGGATGAGCCAGCAAGTCATAGAAAATTCCAATAAAAAAAACTAAAATCACTAGTTAGCAGGGGTAAATCAGTGATTGGTATGAAAATCTTAAGTGAAATGGTACAAAATCAGGCAATTGCATTCCTCCTACTTTCATAAGAACAGTATAACCCACTACAGTGTTTTTTAGTCATACATTCAGCTTTCCCGTCCATGTTCATCCATCATGAATAATTGGATCCTCACGGTCTTTCTCCATGCAATGGTACAATAGCTAGGGGTCAGAACCGTTTTAATACACTAAAAGTGCAATGCCGGGCAATCAGAGAGGTCATGTGGTTGGCCGGTCTCCTATGATGCAAAACCTCTTCCCCAAAGAGGAGCAATCGACACCTGTTTGGCCAAAAACATGCAAAGTTGAGCTAAATGCAGGCTTGATGCGGCTATGGTATCGACACCCGTCAATCGCAGCCAAACAAGCTTTGCGTTTTTCTGCGGGATTTGAAGGACACGAGGCCACCTCGAGCGCTACCAAAAAGACTGTAATCATGCGAAACGACGAATCTAGTCTTAAACTAAGGGAATTGCGACAGTAAAAGATCGAAATTCGACAGAGCTTACCAGCGTTGGAGAATGTTTGGCGCGCGGGATCAGTTCTTGGTCTTCTCCTTGATGGCGGATTGCCGGAATCCGTTCCACAGCTGCAGCGCTGCGGTGGCCGTGAGGTGGCTGTTGTCCGCGGCGACGGCGGCGGCGTTTTCATCATAGAGGAACGGAGGGCTCGGGCCGTCGCCCAGGTCCTGGAGCTGCTGCTGGCTTGAGAAATGCGACTGCGAATTGGACAGAAGGGTCCTCCTGTTGTTGCTGCTGGCGCCCAAGAAACCCGACGACATGGAGAAGTCGAGGCTGTAGTCCCCCGCCGCAGCGGGAGCCGGAGCGGGCGCCAGCGCGTCCTGGTCGAGCGAGAAGTGGGTCATCTGGGCGGAGGTGGCGAAGTTGAAGTTGAAGGGCTGCGCCGGCACCATGCCGACCGGGGGCGCATTGCCGAATCTGAAGCCGGGATACGTCGTCGGCACCACCTGCGCGCCGGCTTTCCCTGGGTGCGGGACGCCGACGCAGTTCGAGGCGGCCGCGGACACGGGCTGCCAGGAGGACTGCCTGGGGTCCGCGGCGCCGGCCCCGGTAAGCAGCTCGGTGAAGGACGCGGCGGACTGCGCCGGGGACGCGCTGGCCACGGTGACCTCCTTGTCGCGGCCGTCGGAGCGCGAGAGCGAGAGCTCGGACCCCTTGCTCGTCTCCGACGTGCTGCTGCACAAGGACCTGCTGCCCTGCTGCTGCTGCTGCTGCTGCTTGCCGGCGCGGGGCCCGGGTTGGTGTTGGGCGTCCGGCATGGCGGCGAAGGCGGCCGGGTCGAGCGGCGGGAGGTCGTCGATTGCGGCGGAGGCGGCGTTGATGAGCCACTCGACGGCCTTGCTGGGCTGGTCGCAGCCGAGGCGGTCCTGCAGGTCGTAGAACTGGATGGCGGTGGGCACCGACAGCCGCACGCGGCGGTCCCGGATGCCCTTGGAGGTGTACACCTTGCTGTGCCGGTCCTTGCCGCCCGTCGCCTTGACGCGGCAGATCCGCGACGCCGCGCCGAGCTGCCTCTGCCCCGGCTGCGGCGGCTGGCCCCACGGCGCCATCTCCGTGCCGCCGCTCGTCACGCCGGTGCGCCCGCGCTTGGCCGACGGGCCGCGTCCGCCCGGCGCCGCCCCGTTCCCAGCCGCGTCATCCTCCATCCCTCGCCGACGCAAGCCCCGTGCATACGCTACGGTCTGAGGCGGACAGCTGCGGATGCTGCTATGCCGCTTTTATTGTGCTCGGGGAGCGGCGGCCGTTTCTGGTTCTGCTGGCGGTGTCGGAGAGTGTCAGAGGTAGGGTGGCAACGCCAACGGCTGGGCCTTTGTCGTCCGGCAGCAGATTTGCGCCGCCCACCCGGCCGGCGTTTTACCATCTTGCCCATGCTACTCCTGCCTCTCCAAGGTTGGCCACACTGTATTAATATAGCAACCACGCCGTATAACTCCGTGGGTCTGAGTATAAGCAGATCCAAACAAAAAAACAAAAAAAAAAGAGAAATTACAAATTAGTGCCAATAGCGGCAACTCGACGAACAAAGATGCCGACCAACCGTTGGTCTTCCCACGAAGTCCCATCGCACTCCTAGACAGTGGCGGATCTAGGAATTTGTCCAAGCCTGGGCAGGCCTCAAGGAACCTAAATTTTTGTCGGGCAAATATAAGCATTACATGAACCTCGCTGGAAACGGGGATGACGAGGTTGGCCTCGGCATCTCCCACTATGCATACACTTAGGGTGTCGGGTACGTGTGCAGTGGTGAGCTTCTTCTTAGTCTCCAGCGGCCGTTGGTTCTGGGTTGAGGTTACTGGTGTGGGGGGCTCATGTAGATGGAAACGTTTAAGAGGGAGGGGTGGGGTGACAGACTATCAAAGGTGGGTAGGGTGGGCCGGCGAGGCAGCCGCTACCGTCCATGGGGTGCAAGGTTTCCAAGTGGTCAGAAGATTGTGATGGTGGCGACAGCACCAGGAGCTTGAATTAGTACGTGGTGAGCTTCCATAAGTGGGGCAATGCGGCGACGAACCGGTATTATAGGGAACGGCAACGACAGAGAAGAATGAAATTGACCATGGGTGACGACGGTGGCGAGGGTAGGGGACTTTCTAGAGTTGGTGTAGTCTGTGGAGCGGTAACTTTTTCTTAGAATTTGTGGAGTGGTAAATAGGATCATCCAATTCTGAATCCATTTGATCTTATGCTATCACAATGGAGATATCATAGGCACTAGCATGCATTCAATGCATGAAACATCAGATGTCCTACTACAATTAATAATAGGAGAGAGGATAGTAGTATCATAGGTAGATGTCGTATCATAGCAACGTACAACAACACAATTTAATACCAAATTAATCTTGTACATATAGTTTTCCATTGAAATTTTACAAATAAATAAATATGATGAGAGTATGATACCAGTATATGATACGTACTACCATGCATTGTAGATATAGCATACATTAGTATCAGTATCAATAAGTATGATTCTAGTATATAAGTATGATTCTAGTATATGATACTACCCTTTGTGACCAGTCTTGTGGGCTAATGGGATGCTTCCTCACTAAGTTGGACGGGTTAATCCTCACACCGAGGAAAATAAGGTAGCGACCATGTTACCCATTCGCCATCGCCGAATCGATGCGTCTCTCGTCGCTCTGTGTGAGGCGCGGGGCCAAAGCCCGGGCATTTCCCACTCGCCATCATATCGTTGTTCGACAGTCTCTTTCGGGTGAGGAGCGCATAGCTCAAGCCTGGGCACATGCCCGGGCAACGGGAATGTTGTGCCCGCCTGTGCTCCTAGAACTTTTGAAACACCACGTGCCAAGCAACACCTTCAAGAAGGAATGTGACAAAGAACGCATCTGCTACACGGGACATGTCCTAGGGTTGCCCCTGGTACACGAGGAGGAGTGTGGAGGGGTACGCCCCATGCCCTTTAAGAAGGAATGGTGACACCCTTAGGGATCACCCTGTTAGTGTCAGAAGACTGACATGGATTCTCCCGACCCCCAAAGAACCGCTGCCCCGAACGATTTGTAGTCTTCAACCCATCAACGCCACCCCACCAACACGCGCCACCATGGTCTTGATGCCACCATCGCCGTCTCACTATGAAGCGACACGAGGCCAAGAGGACGGAGAACATAGAAATGCATGAGCCAGGGACATAAGTGTTGTAGCCACGCGGGAAGGAACTACCTCCACCCTTAGCGCGGTAGCCATCCAAACAGGGCAGCGGGGGCATACTAGGGCCACCCTGGAGCAGGCCGGCTGAGCACCACCGCCCTGAACCCCAGCCCCACCTCCATGCCCATCTCCAGGGAGCACCGCCAGTATAATACACAGTCAGCCCGCCGAACCCAGCTGCGGCCCAAAGGGGCCCAGATCTTGGCCAAGCAAGACGCCAGCCGCGCGCAGTGCCGCCTCGCCGCCAAGTAGCAACACCGCCGCACCTCCTTTCACCCGGGGAAGAAGCGCCACCGCCAGACTCGTCGAAAGCCTAGGTGCACCGTTGTTGGCCAACTCTACCCTACGCAGACATCTTCCCATGGGGATAGGGTGAGGGCATCTCCAGCGGCGCGACGCATTTCGGACGTCCAAATGGACGCGTTGTGTCCGTTTGCGTCCGGCCAAATGGTCGAAACCGTCCGGGCGTCCATTTGCGTCGGGGGTGGCTCCAGCGGCACGACGCATAATTTTTTTTCATTCATACGCCACAATTTACATGATAAAAAGGACATAAAAAGCCATAAAGGCGTGCTAAAATACGCGCTGTCTACTGGTGTCGGCGCTGACGAGGTCAATCAGCTGCGGCGTCGGCTATGGAAGCTCGTACGCCGGCGGTGGAGGAGGTACCGCCGCACGGGCAGGAGGCTGTGGCCAGGGATCCCACGCTGGAGCAGTAGGCGGAGCGCGGACGTTGGAACACGTCGGCGTGGGCCGGAGGAGTCGCCGGCCTCCTCGCGCGACCGGCCGACTCGCGGAGCCGGATTGCGAGCCCATCCCACAAAGCGAGCTCGTTGAGCTCGTCCCGCTCGCCGCTGGCCGCGTGCCATGGCAATGGCCTCCTCCTCTGAAATGTCCGGCGGCTGGGTCTTCGGATCCCACGCCGGTCCGCCGTCGTCGTGGTCGTACTGCGGCATGGTCACATCGCCGTCCTCGTCCTCGTCGTCGTCCTCGTCCGCGTCCTCGTGGTCGTTCTCTTCTTCTTCGGCAGCGATCTCGCGCTCGAAGTAGTCTACGTCGGCGAGGTAGGCAGCGCGGCGCCACGCGTCGAACTCCCACGTCCCGAAGGAAATCCAGTTGTAGGAGTTTAGCGCGTACGCCGGATCCTCCGCAGATCCGGCGGCAAGATCGCTCGGCGGCGGCGCACCTCGTCCCGCCACTCTCGGCCCTCGCGAGGCACGGGGGGACCGGCACGCGCCGCGAGTTCAGGTACCAGCCCCCTCCCGGCAAGTTCGCGTCCGGCCATGGTACCGGCCGGTTTTCCTCCCATAGCTGCCGCACGAGGTCAACGCGGACGTACCGGCCGACCCGTGCCTTCTTGCCGGAACGCGAGCCGCTAGCCTCCTGGTCGCTCTTCGTCTTCCGGAACGGCCATCATTTCTTCCCCATGGCGTCGGTGTGGTGGATACTGTGGGATTTTGGCAATGGTTTTGGTCGGGGAAATGGGCGCCGGCAGCGTCCCTTTAAGAGGCTCCGACGCCATCTCGCTTGCACGCTCGCGGAAGCCGAGGCACGCCATTAACGCGGCCCCTGCAAAGGCTGCAGCGCGCCGCCCAGAAGTAATACCGCGGAAGACGAAGCAGTTGTGCCGCTGCCAGGCGGGCCCGCGCGAGGATCGATCGGACACTTTGCGCGTCCGCGCAGCGTCCGCCGAGACGCAAACCTGGCGTATATTTGAGTCAGGTTTGCGTCTCCGCGGACGGCCCGGTCACTTTGCGTCGTCCGCTGGAAGTGGTGTCAGACGCATTTCCGATCATGGTGGACACACACGCTCGCGCAGCGTCCGTTTGCGTTGTGCCGCTGGAGATGCCCTGAGCCACCGGCGACGGAGAAGGAGAAGCGGGAGAGGAGGTCGGAGAGGGCGGGTGCGAGCTATCACCCTGCATCGACAGCGGGTTTTTTGGGGCTCCCCCAGCAGGGCATTCCACGGCCGCCTTTTTGCTGCTACTCCTTGCCTAATCGCTTGTGCCGCCCTTTTTCTCTGCCCCGATGCAGCTCAGCTCGCAGGCCGCTGCTCGCGATCGCAGTGGCAGCAGTAGCAGGGGCCCGGGACGGCGCGGTGTCAGATCTGCCAAGCCCCAAGCTTGCTACGGCGCGAGCGTCAGCAGCAGTGCTGCGCACTAGTACGGCTACTGTTCGTGCTGCGGCTGCGCACACTAGTCTACGCTGCTGCGACGGCAAGGGAATACGAATGGTGTTCTCCTTTTTTTACCTTTTTGGTAGCATACGACTTTGCGGCGCCGGCGGTGGCGTCGCTTTTACGGCCGACGCACGACGATACGATCCTACTCTGTGCGACGGCGACCCTCACGGCCTCAACTCGTCTGTCCGTACGTGCAACTCGGAGTGGTCTGGTTCGACCGCCCGTGCTGCGACGTGTTGGATCTTACCCTTCGATCTAGCATCCAATGGCCGGGTGCGCTTTTGCATATTTGATGTTATTCATAGTGTTTTCCATATTTTTGCTTTTCTTTTTTGTTTAGCGCATTTTTATGCGTGCGCCCCATATAGTAGAAGGCATCAGCGCTAACATATGAGCTTCTTAATTATAGGGAAGACCGTCCCACACCGGCGCGTCCCATACGGCTGGCTCCCAAAAAATTGATTTTTATTTTTCATCAAATTACAGTATTTTGCATAGTATTAAATAACAATTCAAACAAAACACAAAAATAGTTCAAACATACAATTAAATTATTTATATAAAAATTCAAATAAATTGACATGCAGAATAATGCGGTGTTTCCTCTCTGCACCCACAAATGCTCAACTAGATCGTTCTCAACTTGAGTATGAACACCTGCATCTCGGATTTCTTGATGCATATGGAGTAAAGCAACAAACTGGGTCGGTACCTGCTCAACCTCAGCAAGAGGTCCCTGAAGATCAAATGGATGCTCATGATCATCTGACTGTGTGTCGCGCTCATTCTCGATTATTATGTTTTGCATTATCACACAAGCGTTCATGACCTACCACATCTGAGACTCCGACAAGTTGAGAGCAGGGTACCGAACAATGGCAAAACGCTGCTGCAACACAACAAAATCCCGCTCGACATCCTTGTGACATGCTTCCTAGCATGCCGCAAAATAATATCTCTTCTCCGTAGCAGGTTCTACAATCGTCTTTACAAATGTAGCATACGGTGTCTAGATACCATTGGCTAGATAATACTCTTTGTTGAGTGGTTGTTAATCTCAAAGTTGACGGCTGGAGCTTGTACCCTAGCTAGGCTTGCAAACACCGAAAATCGTTGCGGCACGTTAATATCATTGTGCCCCTGCCATGCTAAAGATGGCCAAATCTATATGTCATAATCAGCCACTGCCTCAACTATCACATTGCACTCTTTGGAGCCGATTTTGTTTCTTTGGCCTCAACTATCAAACAGATCAAATAGATTGATGTCCGAAATGGATGTAGCCCGGTGGAGATGCTCTCACAGCACGCGTTGCACGTTGGCGCCGATCGGCCGACGAGGAAAGGTAGAGTTGCGGTGCAAGAAAAGATGAATGTGGAGCAACATGCAAGATGCCCCCGCCTTAATCATGCGGCCACCTCTTGTCAGAGACCCTGTAAACACAAGGTGGCTATAGTTTTTTTTTTCAGTTCAAAAAAAAAAAAAAACTATAGCTGCTGGCCTCCAAATAGTATTGGGACGCTGCTCATTTCTAACCAACTCAACAGTAAACTCCTGCGTATTCCTCTTGGTGCTTCCCTTTCCCTCTCAACATTTTTGGCTGCACTGCACGTGACGTGATGGCAACACGACGCGTCGGTAAAGTCGAATAACTGGGCGTACTGCGTGTCATCTCCATGCATCAATCGTACGTCCACGGACCACGGCAGCCACAGCCAGGTGGAGGTAGGGCTGGACGTGACTGTTCCCATTTCTAAGGGCATCTTCGCTTTGCATGGTTTAAATAATTAAAATTGACCGTGCCGTTTACGTTTTTGTCTCCAACGATTTGACACATTTTTTGTTATAGATTTTCTATTTAATTGAAAAACATAATTTACTAAAAGTCCATGGAGCGCCTGCTACCCTAGCCTACTCCTCGTTCTCGTCAATGACGACGATCTCTGGATCGCCCACGGCCAGTTGGCAGCCGACGGAACCTACGCCGGTGATGGAGGTGGAACGGCTAGTGTAGCCCACGAATTGAACGACGGAGGTGGAGGTGGCGATGGGTGCAGGGCCGAGTTCTGTAGTGCCCGTTCGAGGGCCTCATCGTCCGTGAGGCCTGCCGGCATGATGTTGCTGACGTGACGGGGCAACGACGGAGGCGCCTGCGGCACCTCCAACGCGAGGATGCCAAGCCTCACGACCTCGTGTCTGTCATCGTATTCAGCAGCTGGAACTCCTGGCCCTCATCGTGTGGAAGACGCTGCCGACGAAGTCGTCTCAAGCGTCACTGGCCTCCTCATTGTAATAGGCGAGCGCAACGTCGTCCTGGGGAGGTGCGGGAGGGGGTGGCTGCCATGCTCGACGAGGCGCAGCAGGGCATGCATGCGACCGAGGTGGACCGAACGGGTAGTCCGGTCACCGAGGAATCTAAAACGTTTATGCCGCCTTTGCGTATCGGTGGACAGCTCGACCGTTATGCGTCGAACCGCTAGGCTGAGATGCACACGCATATTTCGACCATCCGATCGTACCAAACTATCGTTTGACGTCCGTTTATGTCGAACAGGTGGAGATGCTCTGACGAGGTGGAAGCCCAGCCAATAAAGCCGATCGCAACGACTTTTCCTTTTCGGAGCCGGCTAGCGAAAGAAAGATCCGAATTATTGCGCCACCAGACTAAACTGACTCCTCTGGGCTCTGGCGACGCTACTCGTAGTATAGCAGCGTCGAGGGGAAAGATTAAAGGTGGCAGGGCAGGGCAGCGGCATGAGATGAAACTGCGTGCACATGCTGCTTCAGGTAGCCGGGCAGAGGCTGTCCCCCTCTATCCCCTCCTGCATTCATTTTATTTGATGCTTTGCCTGCAGGCTCCTGCAGCTGCGCTGCGTTCGTTCACGCCGCAGACTGCACACATCAGAGCAGCGCTGCGCCGTCTGGGTATGGGTGTGCATCTCCGTAATCATTTTTTATCTTTTCCACGAGGAAACTGTATACATTTCACCAGTCCCTCATTTTTCACATTTCACATTTGTTGGTCTAAGGGCATCTTTACTGGCGCGGTGTATTTCGGGGACGTCCGAAATGTCCGTTTGCATCGCGCGGCGGACGCTCGATAGATCATTTTTGTCCACAAGTCCATTTGCATCTAGGAGTGGCTTCAGCGGGCGACGCATTTCCGTGTTTGCATCAATTTATGAAGTTTCTAGACAACAAAATAAGAAAATCAACAAAGTCATAGTTATTACATTTAAATTTTTAAAAGTCGACATGAAAATAAGATAGTATTTCTCTAACCATGATCTTCATGGCCAGCCAATGTTCACTGATGCTCAATCAGATCCGTTTGCAGCTGTTTGAAGACGTTCTCGTCAGTGACTTCTACATTCCTATGTAGATAGTCCTGCCAAGATGAAGCTCCAGGAAGTGGCGCAACCAGCTCACCTTGAAAATCCCAGTGGTTCTCATTGCGGCCATCAGGACGCTCGTTCTCAATGATCATGTTGTGCATGATCACGCAGCATGTCATCACCTCATGTATGGTCTTCAGCGACCATGTTCTTGTCGGGTGACGGACAATTGCCCACCGAGCTTGGAGCACACCAAATCCGTGCTCCACATCTTTCCTGCAAGCCTCTTGCATCTTGGCAAACCTCCTTGTCTTCTCGAAGTTTGGATTACGGACAGTCTTCACCAATATGGCCCAGTCAGGGTAAATGCCATCAGCAAGATAATATGGCTTGTCATATGCATTTTCATTGATCTCATAGCTCACCCGGGGAGCTTTGCCTTGCATGAGCCGGTTGAAAACTGGTGATCGGTGCAACACATTGATGTCATTGTTGGAACCGGCCATGCCAAAGAATGAATGCCAAATCCATATATCTTGAGATATGACAGCTTCAAGAATGATAGTTTTTCCCTCCTCATGCCCGATGTACGCACCCTGCCATCCAAATGAACAGTTTTTTCACTCCCAGTGCATGCAATCTATGATGCTAATCATTCCTGGGAAGCCTCTAGACTCGTTGATAGACAGGAGCCGCCTTGTATCCTCAACAGTTGGCTCCCTACAGTAATACTCTCCGAATACGGCAATAACGGCTCGGCAAAACCTGTACATGGCCTCAAGACAGGTGTTCTCACCCATTCGAAGATACTCATCGAATATATCCGCAGCCATTCCATATGAGAGCATGCGAATATCCGCATAGCATTTTTGGTAGGAGGTGAAGCCTAACGCACCTGTTGCATCGCGCCTGCATTGGAATTAGGGGTCGTAGTTTCTGACGCCCCGTAGAATGACCAAGAACAGGTGCCTTGACATCCTGTATCGGCGCCGGAACATTTTTTCCGGGAAGATCGGATTGGTGAGGTGGAAGTAGTCCTTGTGGAGGCGGGCCTGCCCTTCCACTCTATTGCGCGGCAGGTTTTTGGAGCGCCCCTTCACAGAGCCCCGGTGTTGCGGCCCCGGGTTAGAGGTGAACTCGTGGATCATGGAGGCCGCAGTAGTTGCCAAAGTCTGCGTCAACTGATCGGACTCCTTGTCGGAAGAGGAGTCGACGACCTCCGCGCGGAACTTATCCAACATCTGCCACATGTCCATCTGCGTGGATACAAACTGCGGATCAATGGCCGCGCACGATAGCGCCGAAAACACGAGTAAGAACCTACCGACGCAATTGACCGAACAGGTCGTGGGCGGCGCGGAAGGGCGGCGCAACCGGGAGCGTTTCGCCCGAAAACAGCCGGCAGGTACTGATACGTCTCCAACGTACCTATAATTTTTGATGTTCCATGCTTGTTTTATGACAATACTTACATGTTTTGCTTGCACTTTATAATGTTTTTATGCATTTTCCGGAACTAACCTATTAACGAGATGCCGAAGGGCCAGTTCCTGTCGGTTTCTGCTGTTTTTGGTTCCAGAAAGGCTATTCGGGCAATATTCTCGGAATTCGACGAAACGAAGACCCAACATCTTATTTTTCCCGGAACCTTCCAGAAAGTCAGAGGGGGACCAGAGGGGTGCCCTGGGGGCCCACACGTGTGGGCTGCGCGGGCTCCACCCTGGCCGCGCCGGTCTAGTGTGAGGAGCCCCCGTGGCCCCTCCGACTCCGCCTCTTCGCCTATTTAAGCCGTCCCGACCTAAAAACGCGACACCAATTGACAAAACTCCAGAAAGACTCCAGGGGCGCCGCCACCATCGCGAAACTCCGTTTCGGGGGACAGAAGTCTCTGTTCCAACACCCTGCCGGGACGGGGAAGTGCCCCCGGAAGCCATCTCCATCAACGCCATCGCCTCCATCATGCTCCGTGAGTAGTTCCCCCATGGACTACGGGTTCTAGCTGTAGCTAGTTGGTATTCTCTCCCCCATGTACTTCAATACAATGATCTCACGAGCTGCCTTACATGATTGAAATTCATCTGATGTAATCGGTGTTGTGTTTGTCGGGATCCGATGGATTGTTACATTATGATTAGTCTATCTATAAATTTTGTGAAGTTATTGTTGCAGCAATCTTGTTGTGTTTAATGCTTGTCACTAGGGCCCGAGTGGCATGATCTTAGATTTAAGCTCTATACTTATTGCTTAGATTGTATCTACAAGTTGTATGCACATGTCTATGTCCGGAACCAAAGGCCCCAAAGTGACAGAAATTGGGACAACTGGAGGGAAAGGCTTAGATATGAGGATCACATGTTTTCACGGAGTGTTAATGCTTTGCTCCGGTACTGTATTAAAAGGAGTACCTTAATTTCCAGTAGATTCCCTAGAGGCCCGGCTACCACCGGCTGGTAGGACAAAAGATGTTTGATACGTCTCCAATGTATCCATAATTTCTGATGTTCCATGCTTGTTTTATGACAATACTTACATGTTTTGCTTGCACTTTATAATGTTTTTATGCATTTTCCGGAACTAACCTATTAACAAGATGCCGAAGTGCCAGTTCTCGTTTTCTCGCTATTTTTGGTTCCGTAAAGGCTGTTCGGGCAATATTCTCGGAATTGGACGAAATCAACGCCAAACATCTTATTTTTCCCGGAAGGCCCCAGAACACCGAAGGAGAGTCGGAGGCGAGCCAGGGGGCCCCACACGACAGGGCCGCGCGGGCTCCACCCTGGCCGCGCCGGCCTATGGGGAGGAGGCCCCGTGGCCCCTCCGACTCCGCCTCTTCGCCTATTTAAGACCTTTCGACCTAAAAACGCGAAACCTTTTGACTAAACTCCAGAAAGACTCCAGGGGCGCCGCCGCCATCGCGAAACTCCAATTCGGGGGACGGAAGTCTCTGTTCCGGCACCCTGCCGGGACGGGGAAGTGCCCTCGGAAGCCATCTCCATCGACGCCATCGCCTCCATCATGCTCCGTGAGTAGTTCCCCCATGGACTACGGGTTCTAGCAGTAGCTAGTTGGTACTCTCTATCCCATGTACTTCAATACAATGGTCTCATGAGCTGCCTTACATGATTGAGATTCATCTGATGTAATCGGTGTTGTGTTTGTCGGGATCCGATGGAAGATACATTATGATTAGTCTATCTATAAAGTTTGTGAAGTTATTGTTGCTGCAATCTTGTTATGCTTAATGCTTGTCACTAGGGCCCGAGTGGCATGATCTTAGATTTAAGCTCTATACTTATTGCTTAGATTGTATCTACAAGTTGTATGCACATGTCGCTGTCCGGAACCAAAGGCCCCGAAGTGACAGAAATCGGGACAACCGGAGGGGATGGTGGTGATGTGAGGATCACATGTTTTCACGGAGTGTTAATGCTTTGCTCCGGTACTCTATTAAAAGGAGTACCTTAATATCCGAGTAGATTCCCTAGAGGCCCGGCTGCCACCGGCTGGTAGGACAAAAGATGTTGTGCAAGTTTCTCATTGCAAGCACGTACGACTATATATGGAAAACATGCCTACATGATTAATGATCTTGATGTTCCGTCTTAATGCTTTGATTCCTATCAATTGCCCAACTGTAATTTGTTCACCCAACACTTGTTACTTGTTATTGGAGAGTTACCACTAGTGTAGATCGCTGGGAACCCCGGTCCATCTCTCATCATTATATACTCGTTCTACATGTCACTGGAAGTAGTATCAACTATTTTCCGGTGTCATTGCTCCTGTGTTATTGCTACTGCTGTTGTGTTACTGTTACTATTGCTCTCATACTACTGCTGCTTTCACATCACCCCTGTTATTAGTGCTTTTCCAGTGCAGCTTGAATTGACAACTCGGTTGTTAAGTCTTATAAGTATTCTTTACCTCCCCTTGTGTCGAATCAATAAATTTGGGTTTTACTTCCCTCGAAGACTCGTTGCGATCCCCTATACTTGTGGGTCATCAAGACTATTTTCTCGGCGCCGTTGCCGGGAGGCATAGCTCTACTCATAAGTTCACCTGGGGAGTACACTCTACCTCTCTCTCTGTTTTTGTTTTATTTTATTTTGTTTTGCTTAGTTTACTTTTGTCTAGTTTATTTGTGCTTAGTTTATTTCTGTCTAGTTTTATTTTGCCTAGTTTCTTTTTGTTTTGTTTTACTTTCCTCATATACCCAAAAATCCATAAAATTTTGAAAAACCTAAAAATTAAAAACTGCTATTATGGGAGAACCTACAACCTATTTGGAGCTTATTGAATTATATAATAATTATAGAGAATCAAGAACGGGAAAAGTTATGAGTGCTGTGATAGAAAAATTGAATACAATTGCTAAAATCTTGCTTAAACGCCATGATATAAACTGTTGCTCTCAACAGGATACTAAACATCTTAAATTTCAATGTGGCTTTAGTGAGGAAATTTTAATTAAGAACTATAATTGGAATAGCTATATTCATTTTGGGTTCGTAGAGGTAGAATAATTTGTCTTATTTATGGGAGCCTCTGAGATAGAGTCCTTCATTGCTAAAAATTATGAAACTTGTGTTGTTTGTAAGGACCTTAAAGATTATGTCTCTTCTATCCTTAATTTTTGCATAGAAAGCTACAGTGATAATCCTTATATCATTGATTATAAAGAGAGACTCATTAATGCACAAGAATGCACTCACAATTTGCGGGAACCGAGTGGAAGAAGGAATTGATGAACCCGAAAGCTCATTGGATGAAAAAGAGGAGGAAATTGATGAACCCGAAAGCTCATTGGATGAAAAAGAGGAGGAAATTGATGAACCCGAAAGCTCATTGGATGAAAAAGAAGAGGAGAGTGATGAACAAAAGGAGGAAGAATGGATTAGCTACCCATGCCAACCTTCTAATGAGAGTAACTCTTTATCTCTTACACTATTTGATTGTCCTCCATGCTTACCAAAGGAGGTTGAATGTTATGTTCCCGTGGATTCTCTTGATATATTCCCTATGAGTAAAACTTGTGAGAATAATTATGCTACTGTTATTTATGATAATCCATGCTACTTTGATAAATCTTATGATAATGCATTGTTTGTGCCTGATGTCGAAATGCATGGTACTAAAGAATTTTGCGTAGCAAATGTTTATGATAAAGCTCTTGATGATGGTCTTATGTTACTTGATAATATTAATTGTACTACTAATGAAAATGGGATTGGAGAGGTCTTGACATTATCTATGAGTCCCATATCTCTTGAGATTGATCAACCATCTTGTTATATTATTGATAAAAGTGTGTTTGAAAGTTTTAATCGCACTATTTTTGAGCTTGATAAAAATTATGTGTTTATGGATCATGAAAAGCATGCTATATGTGATAGTTATATTATTGAGTTTGTTCATGAAGCTACTGAAAATTATTATGAGAGAGGAAAATATAGTTGTAGAAATTTTCATGGTGCTAAAACACCTCTCTATATGCTTAAAATTTTGAAGTTACTCTTGTTTTATCTTCTTATGCTTATCACTTTGTTCTTCATGAATTTATTTGTGTACAAGATTGCTATGCATAGGAAGTGGGTTATACTTAAATGTGTTTTGAATTTGCTTTTTGATGCTCTCTTTTGCTTCAACTCTTATTTCTTGCGAGTGCATCATTAAAACTGCTGAGCCCATCTTAATGGCAATAAAGAAAGAACTTCTTGGGAGATAACCCAAGTGTTTATTTTGCTACTGTTTTGTTGTGTCTTGGAAGTTGTTACTACTGTAGCAACCTCTCCTTATCTTTATTTTATTGCAATGTTGTGCCAAGTGAAGCCTCTAATCGAAGGTTGATACTAGATTTGGATTTCTGCGCAGAAACAGATTTCTTGTTGTCACGAATCTGGGTATGATTCTCTGTAGGTAACTCAGAAAAATCTGCCAATTTACGTGAGTGATCCACAGATATGTACGCAACTTTCATTAGTTTTGAGTTTTCTGATTTGAGTAACGGAAGTACCTCGTAAAAATTCTTGTTTACTGGCTGTTCTGTTTTGACAGATTCTGTCTCTGTTTTTTGCATTGTCTCTTGTGGACTTTAAGCAAGGTTTTCTAGACGTGGAGAGCTGTAGCTAATGTTTTATTGAGTTCTTGCAATCTGTCACTACAGGGCCAAGGTGGATTAAAGTTTTTTTGAGTACTAACCCCTCTAATGAAGTTTATGAGAAGTTTGGTGTGAAGGAAGTTTTCAAGGGTCAAGAGAGGAGGATGATATATGATCAAGAAGAGTGAAAAGTCTAAGCTTGGGGATGCCCCCGCGGTTCATCCCTGCATATTTCAAGAAGACTCAAGCGTCTAAGCTTGGGGATGCCCAAGGCATCCCCTTCTTCATCAACTTATCAGGTTTCTTCTATTGAAACTATATTTTTATTCGGTCACATCTTATTTTCTTTACTTGGAGTGTCTGTGTGTTTTTATTTTTGTTTATGTTTGAATAAATTCGGATCCTAGCAATCCTTGTGTGGGAGAGATACACGCTCCGCTTTTTCATATGAACACTTGTCTTCTTCGTTTTACTTTTAATGTTCAATGATAAAAGTTGGAAGCTATTGCACTTATGGTTATTTGGTTGGAAACAGAAAATGCTTCATATTGTTTTGGATAATTTGATACTTGGCAATTGTTTTGAGCTCTCAAGTAGATCATGTTTCTTGCATCATGTAGTTTAAACCTATTAGTGGAGAAATACCGTAGAGCTTGTTGAAATTGGTTTGCATGATTGGTCTATCTAAGGCCTAGATATTTTCTGGTAAAAGTGTTTAAGCAACAAGGAAGACAGTGTAGAGTTTTATAATGCTTGCAATATGTTCTTATGTAAGTCTTACTGTACCGGTTCATACTTGTGTTTGCTTCAAACAACCTTGCTAGCCAAAGCCTTGTACTGAGAGGAAATGCTTCTCCTGCATCCAAAACCTTGAGCCAAAACCTATGCCATTTGTGTCCACCATAACTACCTACTATGTGGTATTTTCTGTCATTCCAAGTAAATACTTCATGTGCTACCTTTAAACAATTCAAAACTTTATTAGTCCTTATTTGTGTAAATGTTTTATAGCTCATGAGGAAGTATGTGGTGTTTTATCTTTCAATCTTGTTGGGCAGCTTTCACCTATGGACTAGTGGCTTCATCCGCTTATCCAATAATTTTGCAAAAAGAGCTCGCGCGGGGTTCCCAGCCCCCAATTAATCAACCTTCATTAATAATTCTCTTCACATGTTTTGCTCTGATTCATCAGTAAGCAACTTAATTTTGCAAATAGACACTCCTTCATGGTATGTGAATGTTGGAAGGCACCCGAGGATTCGGTTAGCCATGGCTTGTGTAAGCAAAAGGTTGGGAGGAGTGTCAACCATAAAACTAAAACTAAAGTACATGTGTAAACAAAAGAGAAGAGGGATGATCTACCTTGCTGGTAGAAATAACGTCCTTCATGGGAGCCGCTCTTTGAAAGTCTGTTTGATGAGGTAGTTAGAGTGCCCACTACCATTCGTTGATAACAACAAACACCTCTCAAAACTTTATTTTTATGCTCTCTATATGATTTAAAAACTTAAAAAGCTCTAGCACATGATTTAATCCCTGCTTCCCTCTGCGAAGGGCCTTTCTTTTACTTTATGTTGAGTCAGTTTACCTACTTCCTTCCATCTTAGAAGCAAACACTTGTGTCAACTGTGCATTGATTCTTACATACTTGCTTATTTGCATTCATCATATTACTTTGTGTTGACCATTATCCATGAGATATACATGTTGAAAGTTGAAAGCAATTGCTGAAACTTAAATCTTCCTCTGTGTTGCTTCAATGCCTTTACTTTGAATTTATTGCTTTATGAATTAACTCTTATGCAAGACTTTTGATGCTTGTCTTGAAAGTACTATTCATGAAAAGTTTTGCTATATGTTATCTATTTGTTAGCAACTATCTATCATTGCCTTGAGTCACTGCATTCATCTCATATGCTTTATAATAGTATGATCAAGGTTATGTAAGTAGCATGTCACTACAGAAATTACTTTTTTTTATCGTTTACCTACTCGAGGGCGAGCGGTGAACTAAGCTTGGGGATGCCGATACGTCTCCAATGTACCTATAATTTCGATGTTCCATGCTTGTTTTATGACAATACTTACATGTTTTGCTTGCACTTTATAATGTTTTTATGCATTTTCCGGAACTAACCTATTAACGAGATGCCGAAGGGCCAGCTGTCGTTTTCTGCAGCTTTTGGCTCCGAAAGGCTGTTCGGGCAATATTCTCGAATTCGACGAAACGAAGACCCAACATCTTATTTTTCCCGGAACCTTCCGGAAAGTCGAGGGGGACCAGAGGGGTGCCCTGGGGGCCCCACACGTGTGGGCCGCGCGGGCTCCACCCCGGCCGCGCCGGCCTAGTGTGAGGAGCCCCCGTGGCCCCTCCGACTCCGCCTCTTCGCCTATTTAAGCCGTCCCGACCTAAAAACGCGACACCAATTGACGAAACTCCAGAAAGACTCCAGGGGCGCCGCCACCATCGCGAAACTCCGTTTTGGGGGACAGAAGTCTCTGTTCCAGCACCTCGCCGGACGGGGAAGTGCCCCGGAAGCCATCTCCATCAACGCCATCGCCTCCATCATGCTCCGTGAGTAGTTCCCCCATGGACTACGGGTTCTAGCTGTAGCTAGTTGGTATTCTCTCCCCCATTTACTTCAATACAATGATCTCATGAGCTACCTTACATGATTGAGATTCATCTGATGTAATCGATGTTGTGTTCGTCGGGATCCGATGGATTGTTACATTATGATTAGTCTATCTATAAATTTTGTGAAGTTATTGTTGCTGCAATTTTGTTGTGTTTAATGCTTGTCACTAGGGCCTGAGTGGCATGATCTTAGATTTAAGCTCTATACTTATTGCTTAGATTGTATCTACAAGTTGTATGCACATGTCTATGTCCGGAACCAAAGGCCCCAAAGTGACGAAATTGGGACAACTGGAGGGAAAGGCTTAGATATGAGGATCACATGTTTTCACGGAGTGTTAATGCTTTGCTCCGGTACTCTATTAAAAGGAGTACCTTAATTTCCGATAGATTCCCTAGAGGCCCGGCTGCCACCTAGGCTGGTAGGACAAAAGATGTTGTACAAGTTTCTCATTGCGAGCACGTATGACTATATATGGAAAACATGCCTACATGATTAATGATCTTGATGTTCCGTCTTAATGCTATTTCAATCCTATCAATTGCCCGACTGTAATTTGTTCACCCAACACTTGTTATTGGAGAGTTACCACTAGTGTAGATAGCTGGGAACCTCGGTCCATCTTTCATCATCATATACTCGTTCTACATGTCATTGGAAGTAGTATCAACTATTTTCTGGTGCCATTACTCTCATATTACTATTACTGCTGCTGTGTTACTGTTACTACTGCTCTCATATGACTGCTACTTTCACATCACCCCTGTTACTAGTGCTTTTTCAGGTGCAGCTGAATTGACGACTCAGTTGTTAAGGCTTATAAGTATTCTTTACCTCCCCTTGTGTCGAATCAATAAATTTGGGTTTTACTTCCCTCGAAGACTGTTGCGATCCCCTATACTTGTGGGTCATCAGGTACGCGGCGGAGCCAAGCCCGAGTACGCTCCTGCTCTCCCGCGCGGCAAGAACGGAGCCGACGGTGACTACTGCGACGCTGCGGCTGGACGGCGGCGGGTGGGGTTGGGGTGGTGGCGTCGCACTAGGACAGTAAAGAAGGGGAACAAAAAGCAAATCGAAGCGGTCGATTTCGCAGTCCCTGACATGCGGGACCGGGTAAGAAATGGAGGACGCTCCGCGCGACCGCCGAGCGTCCGCGGAGACGCAAACCTGGCGCATATTTGGGCCAGGTTTGCGTCTCCGCGGACGGCCCGGTCACTTTGCGTCGCCCCGCTGGAGGTGGTGCCAGATGCATTTCCGATCACGGCGGACACAAACGGTCGCTCAGCGTCCGTTTGCGTCGCGCCGCTGGAGATGCCCTAAGGGCATCTCTGGTTCATCGCATTTCGGACATAATTTATGTTGGTTTTAGTTTGTTTTGGTCGGGTTGGGGACATTAAAATAGCCGTTTGATCACGTTTATCCGTTTTGGTTGGCCCCATCGGCCCAGCGTATTTTGGTCATACCAGTCTCATTTGGTTTATTTCCATCTTATTTTCAACCCAATCTCCTCGTATGTATATGAAACAATAAAATTGCAATCAAATAAATATAAATAGCTTTGTAGCTTTATTACATCTAGATAAACTACATAGTTCAGATGCAATGTTGTGCAGGAAATAACAAAACATAGTTCACAGTTTAAAAAATAAAAGTAAGATGGGATCACTACCCCTTATTCTACTCATGGCCTGCCAATGCACACCGATGTTCGATCAGATTCGCCTGAAGTCGATAGTAAAATCTATTTATCACGAAGCTCGGCGTGCATATGAAGGAACTACTCAAACTTTGAAGCCCCAAGCTGTAGCTCAACCAAGTTGCATTGAAGTTGTCATCCTTGGTCATGGAGGTTGTCATCATGCTCTTGCTCAACGATCACGGTGTGCATGATCATACAACATGTCATCACCTCCCGCATGGTCTGATTATTCCATGTTCTAGCGAGGTGAAAAACAGTAGTCCGCCAAGGTCGGAGCACACCAAATGCATGTTCTACATCTTTCCTGCATGTCTCTTGCTGTTTCGCAAACCTCTTCTCCTTCTATGTTTGAGGATCATGGATCGTCTTCACTAGTATGGCCCATCTAGAATATTCGCCATCAGCTAAATAATATGGCTTATCATATAAATTGCAATTGATCTCATAGTGAGCCACTGGAGCATTGCCTTCAACAAGCCTGGAGAATACCGAAGAGAGACGAAGCATGTTGATGTCATTGTGGGTACCGGCTATGCCAAAGAAAGGGTTCCAAATCCACGGATCATGTGATGCAACTGCCTCAAGAATGATAGTGCATCTCTCTGCATTCCCTCTATACTGCCCCTGCCATGCTAAAGGGTAGTTCTTCCACTCCCAGTGCATGTAGTCCATGCTCCAGATCATCCCGGAAGCCCCCGTGCATCATTGATTGACAACATCCAGGGCAGTGTCGGTAGCTATTGTCTCTCTCAAGTAAACCTCGCCAAACAACACAATCATGGCTCGGCAAACTTGTACATCACATCGAGGTAGGTGGTCTCGCTCATTCACAAGTAATCATCATGAGATCACCCGACAATTCATATGCAAGCATATGAATAGCTGCGGAACACTTCTAATAAGAGGTGAAGCCTAACTTACAAGCGGCATCGGTCTTGCATCTGAACTAGAGGCCGTAGTCCCTAACGCCTCGTAGACTCGTAGAATAGTCAAGAACAAGTCTCTTGGCATCCAAAAGTGGCGGTGGAACATGGTCACATTAAAGGCATGCTTCATGGGGTGGAAGTAGTCCCGCTAGAGTCGGTAGTGGCCAGCCTCTTGATTGCACGCCGCATTGCCCGTGTGAGGCCTCTACGAGCCCCTGCACAAAAGTTGTTGCCTCTCAGTATGGTCATGGAGGAGGGAGGCCGCGGCAATCATGAACTCCGAAGAGCCGTCTGACTCCTCGTTTGATGAGCTGGCCATGACGTTGTTGTAGAAGAACTCGATGAACTTGATGAGGTCAACAAGGATGGATCAAAGGCCAGTCTAGATGGCGCAAATGGCCGAAAATGTTCTAGGTTTTTTTACCCCAAAATCAGCCTCACAATTGGACGAACAGGTCTTGGGAGTTGATGCCGATGGTCAGGTCCGAGCAATCGGGTGGCAAACAGGGTCCTAGAACGATGCCGGTGAGTTATATCTAGGACACTGACACCAATCATGGCCTCCAGAGAGTTGCGGCCTAAACAGAGGATGCCGACAATGGTGAGGCGGCGGGGCAGGCGACGACATCGCTCTAGGGCTGCAAGGGGAAGAAGGACACAATTTGGTGGCTATTGGCGAGCAGGCCCTGGGTTAATTTAGAGGGGCATGCATAGCCGTGGGTTGTTGTATGTGCCGACGCAATTCGAGCCTAAATTTGGGCCGTGAATGTGCCCGCGCGGACAGGCCGGTCATTGTGCGTCGGGATGCTCAACTAGGGTTTTGCCCATTATCTGTCGGTGCGGAGATGCCCTAACCTATTGTAGCTTCCACCCCTTGGTCATCTAATCAACGATATAACCCGATTAATAGCAAAACTAGCAAAAGTGGCACATGAGCTTCGCTAGTCAATGTTCTAATTTATACACACAGATTGTAGGATGATTAAAAAAATTATACAAAAGTAATCTCTTATCCAAAAACTGCAAAAAAATGTGGATGCACTCTAGGACATAATCGACGCATTTTATACGAAGCATCAAAGTTCACTAGAAAAAAGTTTGGTCGTTTATTTTTACAAATAGATAATCGACTCACTAAATAAATTGCACTATACTAAAACAATTAACCATCATTTTTTATTTTATGAATGCTTTATAGGATGCAATGAACGTATTCTCTGACATAAATTGTTCGTTCAGAAGTTTACTTTAATTGTCTTCACATAAAGCACTTATAACGTTTTCTTAAATTTTGGAGGTACACTTGTTTTCTTCTGCTTTGCAAATAATCATTTGAACTTTTTTTTAATAATTTTTTATGGTTCTTTCGAAATGAATATATTATAGCCTAGAGTGCATCCACAAAAAGTCTCAATTTTTGCATGAATAATTATTTTTCTATGAAGTTTAATCATTCTAAAATCTTTGTACATAAACTAGAGCAGTGACATTTCGAATGCACTTTTCGGTCTTAGTGTCAACCAGGGTAATATGTTGATTAGATGACACACCGGTGGATGTTGTGACAGATTAGATCAATAAGTTGTGAAATATGCACAAAAAGGCATTCAATAAGGTGGAATGCATGCGAAGATATTTGGTTCTAAAAATGCATGCACTTCTTTTGCTCCATGTTACAAGATGCTTCAGTATTTCGATATGGAACTAGATAAGGATCGAAATGAGTGAAATGAAACACATTTAGTTACATGAATTTCTATTTAAAATACATTTGTTTATAATAGTAAACGGAGGAAGTAGTGTTTTGGTTTACTGTTTCGCTACGTTATCTTTCAGACTACTATATCTAGCTTAACTTAAACACCAAACTGTGGACGTGGCGTCGTGATCATGCAATGTTTCCCTGCCCGACGACGCCCTGATTTGTAAAGGCTTGGTCGCCATGGCATGCATATGGGGGCACGGCACCACATTCCTTGTAAAGAGGCCGCCTCGAACATCCAACAAACTTTATCGATACGGACACGAATAAGTGTACCAAATTCCTTGTAAAGAGGCCACGCAGGCAGCGATGTGACAAACCTAGGTCTCTACTCCTGCTACGAGGCTCCTTGATTTGGCGTCGGACTAATTCAGCAAGGGGCAGTGTACCAAATTGGGTTGGGGATAGCATAGCAGGCAGCTGCTGATTGGCTCAGCTCCACGCCACTTATCATGTTGCCATTGGCTGTGTCGTTGGACACATGTCGGCCATCCGGAATACTGTTGTCAATTAAGTACGGATTTTCTTTTGGAAGTGTTTCTTTTTGCTGAAATATATTTAGCATGCCGTTCACTCCACCACGAGATCTCTACCTGAAAGTGCAGAGCTCCTCGAACACAGCTAGGTACACATTCAACCCAAATCAGCTTGCATTTTTTGGGATTGTGGTAGAGGATCACGTCATATCTCAGGTGTTTGTGCAACATGGATGCTCTAATTATTATTTACGGCAACCAGAATAATCACAAGTTTTTTTTTTTTGAACATGTATGAGAACTGCATGTATATATATATTACTAGGAAGAAGAAGAAAGACTCATAAGAGGTCAAAGTACATATAAAACAGGTTAACAAGAAAGCGACCCGACAAACCACAAGCAAAACTAAACACAAAAGGACCACAAAGAGCTAAACAGAACAAGCTATAGCGTGACACAACCCAGACTACATGTTAGTCAACACGAAGCGATCTTTACTAGCTACATGAACTTGTGATTAGTTTGAACATATCAAGACTAATCACAAGTTCATGCATATACATAACCATAAGAATGTTTTTACGGGAAACATCTGAAGATATGTACTCTACGAAACGTGAAACAGTAATCAGAGCCCATTTTCTTGTTGTCATATAACAACTGAATATTCCTGGATAAACAATAAACAGAGCAAAACTTGTCACTTGATACCATATGTATATGGTTAAAGTATGCAATATTAAATATTCCTGGACAAATATATAGTGGAGAAAGGGATAGCTAGCTCTTTGTAATTTTGGGATCCGTGGGATATGAATGTCATGCTCTCCTGCTTGTTCTCATCCTCTCCCCTTTTGCTTCCTACGGACACATTGAGTATTTGCAATCAGGAAGAAAAAATGAATCACCAGTTGAGAATACCACTCTGTCTGTTATCTTTGCACCCTAAATATCAGAAGAACCTTAATTAGTCGATTTAGCTCTATCTTTTAAGATGGCCACTCATTGATATGATATTGCACTGAGATCACACCATCCGCGACAAGTACAAAAGAAACGATGCCGACATGACCGCATGACAAAGTTGGCAATCTTGAGACATTCAGCAGGCTGAGCCTCAGTCTAATTAACACACGCGCTAAAAAGACGGAGATTCTTCACCAGAGCGCAGGCGCCGTGCCACCCTGCGCCACGTTCATGGTCCATCCACCGTACGTAGTTTGCTTCACCGGAACTGCTAGCTACTGTATCAAACATCAGCAGCAGCAGCAACTCATCATGCATGACAAGGTGGCGGAACAGTGCCAAACATGCATGTCCTACTCCTACAGTCCTACCTGTAAAGTGCGAGGGCATGTTTGGTTTCTAGCCATAATTTGTCAAAGCAAAGTATGCTTAGCCACAAAAGTGTGGACCAATTTGCTAGTCTCGGTCAAATTTCGTGTACCACAGGGACAGGCTCTATGTATGTTAGTCCCTTGCAAACGAGTTTCAGACCACTTTTGGCACTTCGATTGTGAACGCTTCTTGTCGCCGGGAGAGGCAACTCAGCCAGCTTTGTTTGGTAGGATGCCCACAACCCACAACTTTTTTTTTGCGAAACACAATACAGACGTAGACGCTTATATATACGCACATACACTCACCCCTATGAACGCACACACGCACACCCTACCCCTAGAGCACCTCCGAGAGACTGCGTCCAAGAAACTTAATCCGATGGGTCTTAAGATTGACGAAGTCACAACAGACGTCTCGTTGTCAACGGAAACGTCGCCTCTTGCTTTGCTAGTGCAACACAGCTATTGTTTAGTTGCACACATGAGGCTATTACGTAACATCTTTTATTGTAGTGGTGAGGTTACCCAGCTATCGTGACTGAATAATACTAGCACACTACAACAATTCAGTTTATCAAAAGGGAGTGATAATATGCAACAACACCCTACATAATTCAGTTTATCAAAAGGGAGAGATAATAGGCAGCAACACCCTACATAAGAGTTACCCTAATGGGCGATGCACCTCGAGTAAAGCAACAATAACTCGTGATGCATTAGTGGCTTATCATAAAAGTAGTTAGTATATACCACCTTCAACAAGTTCATCATATTACAGAACAAAGATTATGTTTAATCAAGTCCTAACTAAAGGAGTGATATGAGACCACCTCCCAATATATACATGCATGATTTCTTTGCCAGTTCATGACTAGCACCAATAGATGTTGACCATCAACTAAGAAACACTAAGCAAACCATTTGCGCACACAATGTCCTAAGCCAAGCCCTCCTCTCACCTGGTAATGGCCTAGCATATTCGGCACATTTGATTTTGTGCTCAACAATGTAGTTCAGTGCCTTGATCAGAAAGTGTGGTTCGAAGAGCTGCTTCTTGAAAATAAGCCCGGGCATGAAGACAATATTCATCTGAGCATAGTTCACTATGGATTGTTCATGAACCCATGGTGCTTCGGGTAGCACTGCGATTGACAAGGACAAAGTGTTAGTGTAGATCAACATGTACGATATGTACAAACACAATGCAAAACAGAGCCACACCACCTTACCAGGAGGTGCTGCCTCAGATCATAAAGCAAGTGTTTTCATATATTTGAGTTTGCCTCCCTCTTTTACCTTGCAAATCATGGTCCACATGGTCCTCTACTTTCCCGGTGTGGTTGTACAGCGTAAGTGCTCACTGATATCCCTGTGGAGTCAAGAACATCTGGCTCCATTTGAAGCTATGGCTACAACTATTCCCGCTCTTGACAAGGTCAACTAGCTTGTTAAGGATGAACTCTGGCGGAAATGGTTCCCAACCATTGAAGGTTTCAGTGCATATAGTGTTTCATCATGCACAAATGGGGGGATGGGGGGTTGACATACATATCTTACCTAAGAGGTGAAATATTAGAGGTTTCTTAATGTCACAGGGACAACATGTAGCACTGAGATCGGGGTAGAGGGAGAATCCGGCAGGACCACCGTAGCCATGCTCGAGGGAGAACCGGGAAGGGTCACCATTGTTGTGCTCGAGGTAGAAGACACGACCTATAATCGAAGCCATCAAATCCAGCCCCATCTACCACATGCTTAGATCCGAGCTAGAACGAGGGTTTGAGATGCTTACAACCACCGAAAGATTCGGGGCAGAGGAAGAAGCTAGCACGCGGCGGCCGGTCGCCACCGCAACCTCGGCGACCTAGCCGGTGACGAAGCTCTAGCCACCAACCTCGCCATGTTGATGGATTTCAAAAGGTGGAGGAGCTGGAAGAGGGCCAAATGGATTTGGATTTGGCTGTGAGAGTGGCACCTATAAATATGGTGGCGAAATTTGGGGATGGTGACCGAATTTGTCCCGTCTCTTTTTCGCCATTTTGCGAGCTTGCGTCATCTCCGTCGCTGGCTTTGCAAGGATGCCACGTTGTGGATTTTCAGCGAGACGAGGGTGGGTCCACAGAAACGGCCGATTCAATAGTTTCTCCCAAGTCTGGCCGAGAGCTGCTTTAAAAATCGTGTGGGCCACAAAGCGAAGGAAACCGAGGCATCTAATGAAGTCGTTTCCGTCTCCGTGAAGCCTATCTAGAGGGCATGCGAGCTGCCAAAGACAGGCTCTTGACATGGCTACATATGCAGCTGGACCTAAAGCCTGATCGACACTGCGCTGATCGATACAGATATACGATGCAGCATCCTCCGAACTCTGTACAAGTCCTAAACAACACTCCTGCCATACAGCACTATCTGAATTGCCAACACAAGTGTGTTTGGTTTGGTCTGGAAGGCACTATCTATTCCAATAATAATTCATTTCTTCTGGTATTTTGAAGAATACTTTTTCAGATCAACATCTTTTGAACAAATGAGTAGGGCAACCAGCAGAAGAGATCAGATGATGAGATGGAAGAGACAAGATCATGATAGTGGAGACGAGACCAAATCATGGATTGAAAGCTAAAAGTCGTGGACACAAGGCGGCTTTAGGATCGATGTCACATACAATGGCGCATGCAGCACTGCTATAGCAACAGTGAAGTGATTAGTTGCTGTCTGTCCCCAGTTAAGCGTTAAGCGATCGACCAGCAGCTAGCTGAAAAGGACGCTGACCTGATGGAGCATTTGTGATGTGAGCTTCTGATCGATCTTATACATCACGACCAGGCCAGAGTCGTCGAGTGTCACGTCCGTCTGCGACAAGATGAAGCTTCAGGAAGCAGCGAGCCTAGCATGTGTTGCATCTGTTCTCATGTGGCTGTCACATGAGGCAAGCAGACGTGCAGTGCCGGAGACTATCGGGGAAGAGGCAGCCGCGAGCTGAGACAGTTGGTGTCGTCCATGGGAGATGTGATCAAACATGGTGGAGGAAGCAGGGTAAGAAGAAAATAATTATTATGGAACGGTGGGAGTACTAGATTTGATTACCAACATAGAAATAATTACAGATAACTATCCATAACTGTAATGGAAGTTGAAGAATGTAACAGATTGTCTCAAGATTTCCAGAGGATTATCTTTGAGCACCATCCACGTGAAGCGGTGTTAGCTAGTTTTGCTAAACAATCATCAGCCGTTGTTTGGCATGATGTACCTCCACGTTTCTTATCCCAAGTATTGTTAAATGATGTAACGGTACTTACTAGCTAATAAAATCCCTTTGGTGTTCAAAAAACTTAATACAACAAGGTACATCGTGAAATATAGAGTTGTCTTCAAAATTTAGAACTAGCATAATCTTAAGGAAATTAATCAATGGTCAACATATCGAACAATGCCAATATCCTAACCAATATGTGGCACAGATGTAGCATATGCTTTCATTCCAAGTGTGAAACTGAAGATACATACACTCAATACAACATTATGTACACGGTATGCTGCTTTACATATATCCATGTATACGACACAATAGTTCCCTGAAGGACGCATAAGAGCGGTAGCCTAAATTCCATGAACATGATAGTGAATTACGGACATATTCCCACGGCAGTAATCAAGCATTTTGTTCTCCAACAGTGTGGAACCTGAAGCTGCTACTTTACCAGCACCCTTCAGAAGCACGAGCATGGTGCGGCAAGGAAACCGCCGGTCGGGGTTCTACCCCGCTAGGTGCATGACAGAGTACCTGGAATATCATCTCAACTGTATGTTGTCTCAGGAACGAGGGAAGAGAATGTTTTGCAAGGGGTAATCAGGCGTATACCTTACACAAACAACTAGACGGAAACCTCAGCTATTGCTGTTTTTCCTACTCCAAGATACATAAGCAGCATCACCATGTGGCCTGCAAATCCATTGAACTATGAGAGGAAAAATTTACCTGATTAACAAACTACAGTATATTGCATATCTGAATACACCTGCAATAAAACAATCCAGAGGAGTTTCTGTTTACTGTTACATGCAGTGTTAGTTAGGTTGTTATGAGAAAACAAAATCACAGGCTAGTATTTATCGCCTTCAGACAACATACTCTAAGAGAGATATACACGACGTAAGAAGGGCCATACAAGATAATTCAAAACATTCACCTTCTTGATTACCTTGGAACTTTCACATGAATCAGAGCAAAGAGAATGGACAAGAAAATGCTCAGGGAACCAGTGATCATATATGCATATCCAAGAAAGTCATTCTTGCCACCCAGCCAGGTTGATGTTGTAAGAACTAGGCTTTTCTTCCCACCAAAAGTGTAGGTGTTGTAATTATTTGTTATGTGCATGGTAATGGTTTCATCAGCTTGAATATCCTCTTCAATGACACCATAGAGCTTTCGGAATTGGGGAAGGGCAGCTGTGCGCATCCACACAATAAGATCTTCCTGATTGCTCAGCTGATAAAAAGGACACAGTCAGTTAGCTAACATGAAACAAAACTAATAATTCAGTAACTCATCTTCTTACGGAAAATTAAAGACTAGTTATTGCATGGGCAACCGACAGCCCTTGAGATAATTGTCACAAAAAACACCACTTGAGATACAGAAGTACTCACTGGTACATTAGGGTCAAGTTTTCCTCCACCGATCAGGGATCCATTCTGAAAGTTGAAAGGATAGACATCCTTGCCAAACTTATGTTCCCGATCACTTCTCCATGAAATATTTTTCCTATCAACCATTATTTCCTTTGATCCACGGGTAAAACCATAAGTATCATTGAACAAGCTCCAGGCAATCAGTCCACAGGGAACAATTGGAAGGCCATTGCTCCTTTCTATCGGACTGCATGAGCTTTCAGTGTGTTCGAGGCCACGGCGTAGTTGCTTATCGCTTCTACTTTTGACATATCTGTTCACAATGAACAAGTTTGTTTGTTGAGAAAGCGAGAGCCTAGAGTTCTTCTTCAAGACACTGACCAGTAAATAGATCATTACCTACGATGATTCTGGTAGAAATTGTCTAGTTCATAATAGACATATATTGGAGCTTTCATACGATACCGAACCTGCAAATATACATTCTCAAGTCTGAACATTTTTTTAAAATAAGTAAAATATAAGTAATAGCAATATTAGAGAGATAGGACCAGAAAAAAAAACTGTAATAAGCGCCTAACATAATCTCGAAGTCCCAAGCCAAACTTAGAATTTTCAGCTATACATGAAAAAATAATATATAGACTCTGGTCTGCTAACAAGTAAATAGGAGAAATAGGGTCTAATAACAAAGTACCTGCACTTTCTGAATACATTTCTTTGAGATCGAGCTGTCTTTGATATAGGCCTGCTTATTTCCTCTGTAAGCATTAGGCACGCAATCAATATCATAACGGTGAACGATTTCTGCAACCTGCACACCCAGAACAGTGAGCACCCTAATGTGCATTTAGCATGATACCCATACTAATGACAGTTCATCTAACAGACAGAAACAAAGCAATTACACTGTTTGAAGCCTGAAGACAAACTAGCCCAATAGGTACAAAAGTGATCCCAACGATCAAGAAAATGGTTATCACCTGAAAGAAGGGAAGTACCACCGTGTAGGTTACTAAGCAATACATAATACCATGGGTACAAAAACCTATGGTTAGGGCCAGTGCCAACTTACACATCCTGGTGTCATTGCCGGTTTCCAAGCTGGAAGATCCTGCTGGGTGAATCTATAGAATACTGCAAAACAACCGACATGGTCAACCTGGATAGCATGAGGCAGGGAAGAAAACTCGTATGTAAATGCATAATCAACATTCACTGTCTCATTGTTTACTAATCAAATTCAGTAACGTTTTGACACAACGAAGTTTGCTAATAGTGCATCTCATTTCCTCAATCGATTGGCCTTATGACATGGAAGTTCTTTTTCCCCAAGCGACCGACAAGGGGGATCAATTTTCATTACCAGAATGATAACGAAAAAAACAACGATGATCTCAAAAGCATCCAAGTGCTGAAAAGTAAAAGACAGGAAAAGTAAATCGCCGCCTACTGCTAGCGTCCAACATAGTGAAGATAAAATGCTACTCGGAGTTATATATGGGCAGAACATGATGGGCGCAAAGGGCCATCAGGCAACTGAACCAAGCAAACACAAAAGCTTTTCTGCAGATCCTTTTCCCTTCTTTTTCATCAGACTTGTTTTGCTCATCAGAGACATTTTGCATCATCCTCCAGCACCTCCAACCCTATCAGCTCGATCGTCATGCTGCGGATCATCTTCCAACCGAAGTACAGCAGTTGCAGGACCAGGCCCTCTTGTATGCAATGCAAAGCCAGATTAAGGAGATTATCAGCTCCATCCCTCAACGCAATTGCATCTGCAAGCCCTGCCCAATACTATGTCATGGAAGGTGCTCACATAATTTCCTTCCTTGCGAAATGCTCTCTGAATGCACCACACTAACATAGCATACCCACACCTCAGATCACGTTCGAACTACCGAACAGGGAAACAGGAAAGGAGAATACTAGTAGTACCAAACTTGAGCGACCGCCGTGACACGTCGAAGCAAGTCTGTAGCTAAGAGCGATCTGTCGCAAAAACAGAGAGCTACCAAATCCTAGCATACGGAACTGACGCAGCTCATGAGCTACCGAATCGAAGCGAGCGGCGCGGTCAGAACTCGGCTCACCTCCCGATCTCGCCGGCCGGAAGGAGCGCCCGCCGCGCCCCGCGGAGCCTCCGGACGCCGAGGTGCTCGCCTCGTCCATCACGCCCACTAGCTCGCCGCACAGCTCCCGTCCGCTCGCCGGAGTCCGTGCTTCGCAGGGGATCGGAGTCGCGGACGAGAAGAAGAATAGAAAGCAGGTGGAAGGAAGAACCCAGAAGAAAGTAACCAAGAATACGGGCCTCAATTGGGCTCGCAAGCTGGGCCCATACCCGGCCCATGCAGTTTGGGCTCTGGGTTGGGCCGAGCGGCCCGTGAAGCTGACGGCGTGAGATCGGATGGAGCCACCGTCAAGCCGCTGTGCGCGTCGCGGTCCTGAAGCTCATTCTTTTTCCCCAATTCGGCCAGAGCGAGAGGCGAGAGAGAGAGCGGAGATGCGGGAGGAGGTCAGGAGCTCGTCGGGGGCGGTGCCCGAGCAGCAGTTCGCCGTCGTACGGTCGTCGTCGCCGCCGCCCACCCCGGTCGCCAGGTACCGCTCCTCTCCTCCCGGTGGTAGATTCGCCGCAGCGGCGGTCGAGCGAATCGAAACGAAAGCTGGGTTTGTTTTGGGCACGATTCGACGGAGACCTAGGATAGGATCGTTGGTGGGGTTTCACGGGGTTGCAGTCTTGCAGAGAGTGTGTGTAAATGTTGCAGAAAGGGTAGGGCATGATCTACAACCATCAAGTTGTCATCACTCTCCTAGGGGATACACAAGAGATCATTTTTAGGTTGTAAGCAGACGGTATTTGGTGGCTTAACTCAGCGACGGGTATCTAATGTGTGAAAAATTAGGGGTTTAGCTGTGTACTGTACTCCCTCCGTTCTTCTTTAGTCTACATCCTAGACGAAATTTTTGTTCCATTTTAGCGGGGCCAGTCCACACATATGTGGGGCAAAACCACCGAGAGGGGCCCTTGTTGACGAAATAGTCAAAATGTTCTCACTTGTCTCAGAATTACTTAGTTCTCAGTCGATACCGACAACCGTCTATCCTACCTTAAGATACATACAGGATTGCACTTTTTTGAACTCTGAGAACAAACATTACATTTTGATTGCACCATATGAACAAATTATTCAACTTCACTAGACAATTATCTTAGGTGTGTACAAAGATATTTGTAAAATCTATGGGATAATTAGTTTCGAGTGAATCAATTGTACATTTTTCAACTAAATGAACAAACTATAATACAGTAAAAGATTAGGATCTGTATTATAGAATTTGTGAAATTAACTGAGAGGTAATTAAGCTAAGTCGAGCGAGATATAGACGCGCCTCAAAATGTTTTATATTCATATTCTAGTACCATAGATCGATGCTATCTTTCCTTTAAAACTGACACGACTTCGTATCCATCAAAAGACACGAGAACTATTCCGTACCGTGATAGTAAGAATGTGATGTATGTGTAAAAATTGAAGATTGCTTTCCATGATAGTATTAAAGATTTTTTTTTGTGTGTGGCAATATACTGAGTGTGAAACTTGTGTTACGATGGGATATAAATGTGTTGCCTTTGCACTTGGCTGCGCCTAGAGCCGTAGACCGAGTAGAGACAGTACTGAGAAAAAGATAAGAATCCATTAGTTGTTTCTTTTTTCTGGCGAGAAAAGGCCCTTAGAATCAAGTAGCATTTGAGCGCTCCGTACATCCGTAGGGGGCTTCCCTTGCATCTTGGGTTGTCTAGTTAATTTTCTGAATTTACACCACAAACCTCGGCCCAAAGGGGAAAGGCCAGAAGTACTAGTACAAGTTACTACCTAAGCCGGGGCCCCTTCCTCTCGGGGGCCAAGGGCGGGCGCCCCGTTGCCTCGCCCTATGGGCCGATCCTGCATATTAGTCTACATTGGATGTCATTAATTTTAATGTAGCTTGGATTGGTTGGTTACATATTAAAGTACTAGTATTTAATGACTTGCTAATTGGTCTTTAAATTTGTAGAATGTAGACTAAAAGAGATGGGAGGGAGTATGTTCCTAGCACTTCAATTTTTTCTTCCTTTGGACGAGATCACCCATTCCATTATGATGATGAAATAATATCTACAGGAAACCACCTGTTTGTAGTTTTTCTCGACGCACTACCAGTACACACTACGAGGCGGAAACCTGGTAACACTATCATACAGCCTTACTGGAAAAGTACCACCTGGTGAACATAGGCTAATCCCCCCGCCGCCGCCGCCTCGGACATGAGCAATAAACTGAAAACGGAACGCCTGGATCCGCTGTTTCTTGTGTTTCGAGATGGATGGAGCTCATAGAGACTGCAAGCAAACACAAGTAGCCGTATCATACATCTGAAATCACCAAAAGAGGTGCCCCGTCATCTTGAACATGGTTTTTAGTAGAGTCCTGAGCATCCTGATGATGATGCAGAACCTTATTATGTTATTGGAACTTGTGATGGCTTGTTGCTAGTCCTTTTTGTGAGATGTTAGTTTCTGGGACGTGTGTCTTCACGCTTTGCTTGTTAGAATTCTTAGAGCTATATAAGTTATTTTCATATATTTGTTTCGAGCAAAACCTGATTCTAGTGTCACCCTTTTGCAACCTAGAGTCCAGCTAGAATACTTTGTTCACAATCTTGTCAAACACTCATAATTTTCCACTGCTTGCACTGAAGCCTCTTTTGCTTTTTCAGCTCTGCTGGAGCCTCATCACCTGCTATGCAAATTAATATAGTAAGCATAGATTGGTTGGGTAGCAAACAAGCTTCCAGGGTTGATTCCTCATCACAAGTTGCACCACATGCCTATGGGCCTGCTCATAGCTTTGATGCTGTTGGAACTGCTTTGGATTCTGCACCATCTTGTCGACCATGGGAGCGTGGAGATTTACTTCGTCGACTGGCAACATTTAAGCCTTCAACTTGGGATTCTAAGCCGAAGGTCATTTCTTTTCCTTATTATCTCTAGGGATTTAAAATTGTTGAAAGCAACAAGATACAACTGGTGAATGTTGTGTCTGTCTTAATTTTGCGATAAGAGATACTCATGGACTCGTGGTACGTAAATGTACAAGCACAGTGACTTTTCCTATCATATAACTTATGATGCTTACTGCTAGCTTAGATATACAGAATTTGATAAAGATCACAGTTCCTTCCTTTGCTCGTTGTAATTGACATTTTTTTATTAGGTTTAAATTATAATGTGATTATGGACTATTTACGAAAATTTCTACTCATGTTATCATAATTTAAGCCTAAATTAACTTTTTGTAGGCTGCTAGTTCCTTGTCTTGCGCTCAAAGAGGCTGGGTGAATGTTGATATGGACAAAATTGAATGTGAATCATGCGGTGCACATCTTATATTCAGTGTGCTGACATCCTGGTCCCCAGCTGAAGGTATGTTCTCAGTTGGTATGCTTTTGTTGAAATTTGTTTGAGAGATAGCTGTTATGCTTGTCATCTTTATGTTTTGTCACCTTTCAGTCTAATTAAATAGATTTGGCTTGGTATCAGTGGTATTTGAAAATTTGAGATGGATCATGTTAAGTTTTGTGCTCCTTCATGATAAAAAAAAATATAATATATATTTATAGGCTATGCTCTCACTTCACAATAGTTAATAGTTTGATTTGCCGGCTTTTTAACACCTGAAATTGTTATGATAAAGTAAGTGACAACATTACATACTATCAAAGATAACACATATGTCCAATTGTCATAATGCTATTCAGCTGTGAAACCTTTCTTTATGTGTTGTATATTAGTTGCAAATGCTGGAGAAGCCTTTGCGGAGCAGCTTGATGCATCACACAAGAATAGTTGTCCCTGGAGAGGCAGTAGCTGTGCTGATAGCCTTATTCAGCTCCACCTTACACAGTCAGCGCTTATTGGAGGTTTTAAAGATCGTTGTGATGGACTTCTACAGTTTCTCTCTCTTCCTGTGATTGCTTCATCTGCAATTGAGAATATGAGGTTGACCAGGGCTGCTCAGATTAACCGCCTATTAACCCAATCAATTAGCTTCTTATCTGGGGAACTTGGTTACAAAGCTGACAGTACACCAGGAGTTGACATCCATCAAGGTTCCTCTTGTGGCTACTCGCGAGTATGTTTTTCTGTTTCTTGTATCTGTGTGCGATATGTTCATTTGTGCCACTACTGTAGTTCTGTTTCTCCTATATGTGTGTGATATGTTCATTTGTATCTTCGGCCATGTTGATTTATTTTATTCAAATGCTGTTTCTGTTTTGCTTTCTAGGCGCAGAAGCTTATAAGCCTTTGTGGATGGGAGCCTAGGTGGCTTCCAAATGTTCAGGACTGTGAAGAAAATTCAACCCGCTCGGCTAAACATGCACTTTCAAATGAACCAGACGCACATCAGAAAAGTTCATTCTCGGAATCAGCCAAGAAAGATAAAGGAAAAGGCAAAAGACCCCTCAAAGATTCTGGATGCAGCATGAGCTCCCCTTTATTAGACTGTAGCCTGTGTGGAGCTACAGTTAGGATCTGGGACTTCAGATCTGTGTCACGTCCTCATTTTAGCCCAAATAGCATTGATGCGCCAGAAACAGGCAAAAAGTTAACCCTGACACGTGGAATTAGTGCAGCCAGTGGGATCAATGGATGGGTTAATGATGGGGTGGTAAGAGATCAAGCTGAAGGGCGTGATGAAGCGGCAACTTATGAGGGAAAATTACTATCAAATGCTGGAGTAGACCTGAGTTTAACGATGGCTGGAGGACTACCGCCAATTCATTCTGCAGTGCCTGTTGCATCTGAGGGCTTTAATGGAGGAATGGGAAGAGATCTGATGATTGCACAGCCCACTGGAAGTGAAGTTGGTGATCGTGCAACGTCATATGAGTCTCGGGGTCCAAGCTCGCGGAAGCGTAACCTTGAGGAAGGTGGGAGCACTGCTGACAAGCCACAAGACGGGGTTCAACATGCTGACAGCATAGAAGGAACTGTTATCGATCGTGATGGTGAAGAAGTTGATGATGACGTGCAAGATTCAGACATCCAGAATAAAAGATCCCGTGGGTTCAACTTTTTTGACGCCAATCTTCCATCTTGTTCTGGAGCGGGACCTAGTAGAAACCTCTGCATTGACAATGATGTAGATACCAGTATATTCGGTCACTCTAGAGCTGTTGGTCTAGGTCCTGTTGAGCATCCATCTGCTAGAGATTCTATGAGGGCATCTTCTGTTATTGCAATGGATATTCGAAGCGCTGATGAAGATTCGATGGAGAGCGTTGAGTACCATCCAGATGCTGGTATTGATATTAACATGCCTTCATCTAGTGGGTACAGGAATATTGAAATGAATGATGCCTTTGATCTCAACGATAGCAACCAAGCACAGCAAAGTGCTTGTGCACAGCCTGCTGCTGGAAGTGACGGAAGGGAGATAGGAGGAAGCAGTACAAATGAAGGGGAGGAAGTACTTAATGCAGGCACGACTTCTGCTTTTGCAAGGGATCAACTTAGCTTAGGAATTAGTGGTGGGAGTGTTGGCATGGGTGCTAGTCATGAGGCGGAAATTCATGGCATTGATGTTTCTGTGCAAAGAACTGAGAGTGTTGTAGGCGATGCAGAACCTATTACTGACCTTACTGAGACAATGGGTCATACAGGCGAATCAGTTCCAGGACCTGGATTGATGGATGAGTTTGTACCTGAAGAAGTTGACCGGGAAGTAAATCATGGAGACAGCCAAGACGTAGTGTTCCGTTCAGCAGGGCGTGCTGACAGTGGATCAAAAAATTATGGTTGTAATAAAGCTGATTCTGGTGAGAGTGGAAAAAAGATAGGACGTGCCATTGGTCATGAAAGCACCATGCATCCTTCCCTGTCTTGCAATGCTGTGATGTATAACGGTTTTGATGTGTTTAAAGAGGAAGTGACACAGGCTGGCAAAGTACCGACTACAGATGATGTGTTAATGGGGTTAGATTATGATCCGCAGAATGAGTTAGGTAATTATCATCAAGCCTTTTTCCTGTGACACATATACTCTATATGATATTCTTATACCAACCGTATTTGCATTATTTTGTGTGGTTGCATGCTACATTTTACTATTAAACTGTCTTTATTTGACAGCTAGAGATACTTGCTAGTCATGCTTTCTTTGAAGTTTTAAGTTGTTCAAAAATGATCTGTTGGTGACCAAGGAGCAGCCAGCTAACTTTTCGGTTTTCCCTTTTCAGCATACGTGGTATTGATCTCATATAGTTAGTTCGGCTTTGGCATCCCCTATGCCTAGTCGTCCTATACCGACTGCTCCCAGACTCCACACACATGTTTTTATTATTTATTGCCCCCTCTTTGTATTAATGTGCTTGTTCTATTATTTTTCTGCTCAATTATGTGTGATTTGCTCATATCAATACTCTATTGTTTGTTTCTCAGGAGCAACAAATGGAGAAAATGACTATGAACCAGGTCTTCCAGATTTTGATCCAATCAAGCATCACAAAAGTTACTGTCCATGGGTAAATGGAACTGTTGCAGCAGCTTGCTGTTACGATGCTAGTTCCAGCTCAAGCAGTTCAGAACTTTCTGGTTGGCAGCTAACAGTAGATGCGCTTGATACATTCCAGTCTCTTGGTCAAAACCAAACAATGCAGTCTGAATCTGCGGCCTCGCTAAATATGGTAACCTTTTGTCATGCTCATCTTTATTTTCTTCGTCTTTGCGCCTCTTTTGAATTTACCATGAGATATTGAACTAGTTGTGGTCCATACTTGAAAACCCAATTTCATGATCTGCATTAGCTGTGATATCTGGATGGCCCTAAGTACATACGAGTGTGCCATGCAGAGGTCAACTAGTATGTTTCCTTGTGCACCAAGCTATGCTTATGGAGCTCTCTGTCTGTGTATGGCGCAGGATGATCAAGTAGCTTCTAACCGTAAGCTGGCAAGAAGGTCTTCAGTTAGCAAAAGCCATGGGAAATGTTGAGCAAAGCTCCATCATACCCAGCCAAGCTAGTTTCACCTTCTTCTCAAACATGAATAGCATCCGGCCAAGTTCAAGATCCAGACTGGGGCATCTGGGTGCTTAATAACATGCAGTGCTGTTGCTGCCTGATGTACCCTTTCTAAATTAGGTTGGGCGTCGGAGGAAGAAAACCAGTTAATAATCCATGTCAGCTAGTCTGTAGATTGTTGTCACCTATGGTTGCACATAATCTGGCAATTTGATATATGTTCCAGTTATTCCGGAAGAGTTGATTCAACTCTGAACGTCACCCTCCATTCCAAAAGGAACATTTGCAGAATTGGCAAGTGAGTTGATTATTTATCGTCCCCCAGGTTAGACTTATGAGCCAATGTTCGTATTCTTGGGAATGACCTGACACATAATTCAGAGAGTGATTGTGTTCCAGTGAGTCACTCTTTGACCCTCGGAATATAGAATTCACTCCATACTAATATCAGGGCTATGCCAGAATTTTTGTTAGAATTTAGTTCAAATTTACAGAGCCCGTAATTCACATCCAGTGATGGAAAAAAAATCTGTCACCCTTCTCCATTTTATTTGTGCTCTGATATTTATTGAGGATGGAACCAAATGTCACTATTGGGTTTGTTTCTGCTTGCGCTATTGCTGAAAACCACAAAGCGGTCACTTTCTGGTTCAAAATCTGACGACCCAATGAGCAGCACCCAGAGTGCCAGGTCATCACCGACGATCAGATAGAGTAGCGGATGAGATGCCACTTCGCTCCAGTGTACCCCATCATCGTCTTCCTCAGCTACGCCCCTCCAATCTCCAAACTTCCAAATCAATCAAGAAAGGGAGACAAAGCTAGCTACGGCCGGTGACAATGCCGCTCTGCAGCTTCTACGCCTCCACCACCCTCCCGGTCGCCAAGCCCCACTCCTTGCCCTCCTCCGCCAAGCTCCCGTCCACCGCCGCAGCCGCGACCACGACCGTGCAGCCAACAACAAGCCCGGTCCTGGCGGCAGCGGTGACCACGTTACCAACTACAACCGCGTCCACGGCGGCGGAGGTGCTGTCGTTGCACCTGCCGGAGCTGCCGTCCTCGACGCGGGACAAGATCCTGAGCCTGGAGCTAATGGGGGTGGACTACGGGCGCGCGCTGTCCCTGAACCCGGACCTCCGCGACGCGTCGCCGGAGTCCATCCACGCGGTGGTGACCTTCCTCCAGTCCCGCGGGCTCCACTTCAGGGACCTGGGCCGCGTCTTCGGCATGTGCCCCTCCGTGCTCACCGCCAGCGTGCGCGCCGACCTCCGCCCCGTCTTCGCCTTCCTCACCGACGACCTCGGCGTGCCCGACGACGCCTACCGCCGCGTCGTCGTCAAGTGCCCGCGCCTGCTCGCCTGCAGCGTCCGCGACCAGCTCCGGCCGGCGCTCTTCTACCTCCGCCGCCTGGGGTTCCGGGACAGCCGCGCGCTGGCGTTCCAGGACCCCATCCTGCTGGTGTCCAGCGTGGAGCGCACCATGGCGCCCAAGCTGGAGTACCTGCGCACGGAGCTGGGCATGTCCAAGGACGAGGCGGTGGCCATGGTGCTCCGCTGCCCGGCGCTCTTCACCTTCAACGTGGAGCGCAACTTCAGGCCCAAGTTCGAGTACCTGGTGCAGGAGATGGGCGGCGGCGTGGAGGACGTCAAGGCCTTCCCGCAGTACTTCACCTTCAGCCTCGAGAAGCGGATCGCGCCCCGGCACCGCGCAGCTGTCGAGGCCGGCGTCGACCTGCCGCTGCCCGACATGCTCAAGGCCACCGACGACGAGTTCAGGGAGATGCTCGAGAAGAAAAGGAGCTGATGATGAAGCAGACGCGGCGCCACCGCCGGCAGCTGAGCGAACGCGCCATCGGCCGAGCTCTTGCACGCACAGTACTGGGCTCGTACACCTCCGAGCAGCTACGGTAGTGATCACCTGCACCCGATCGATCCAAGTGCGTTTAGACCCAGTTCTTTTGGCAGCTTCTCCGAGAAGCTGCCCTCCCCCCGGCTTCCTGGGGAAGCCGATGATAAAATTTTGTGAGGCTTCCAAATTAGTTTAGCCTTAGCTATTCTAGAAGCCTCGGAAAATTTTAGAACCGGCTTCCCCATGAAGCTGGGGGGAGGACATCTTCTCCGAGAAGCCGCCAAAAGAACTGGGCCTTAACCGGCGTTCGTGGCGACCACAGTTTGCACTGTACATAAGGGTCACAATGTTTGGTGCCACGGCTCATGACTCACGTTGCCAAGTAGTCGTATTTTGTACAGTGTTTACAAGACATTAGTTGGGGCTGTAAATAAAGTCATGGAGAGTACTAACAAGTGTAACAGACTGAGCATCAAACTTTGGATGATAGTGCCATGACACACTGAAATCATCTTTCTGGTTATTGGAGATCCGTTTTTTGTTGTTGCTATATAGTTAAGAAATGGTTTTGCTAATTCTGAATTAACTTAGCTTCCATTTTTTAATACCATGACCAAAAAATGAACACTCTGTTCCGCAGGACCGAAACTTAAAGGAATCAAGTCCTACACCATCAGATTGACATCGTGATTCGTGCACTTATGAGTTATAAGCTGGGTTGCAACTGAGATTTTTTTAGTTCCAACTATAATGTCTCAAACCGTTAAATTTGCTCCCTAATTCGTGCTAAGATTTGCACTTGAGTAATAGCTAAGATTCTCAAGTGACTGTGAATCACTCATACCCTTAAAAAACACAATTGACCTCAAGCTCAAACGCCGATGAACTGCGAGGGGGAACGTTGGCCACTGTCATCACAATCCCTTTCTTCCATACTTTTTGTTGTGGATTTTGTTGAAATTTAAACTAGGATAAAAATTATGAAATAGGGAGTAGCTAAGAAGGGTGAGGGATGATGTTCACGTCGGACATATGCTTTTTTCATATTAAGTTTCAAAGCACAATGTCCATTTCTTTTGCTCCTATTTTTCTTCATGAAATGCAAGCATTCATAATTGGCCCAAAACAAAACGACTTTAAACAAGAAGGAAGGCCAGAAAAGTAAAATCGTGTCAACTGGCAGCCCATCGAGTAGAATAGCCAATAATTGGCCCGTGCAACCTTCACGTCGTCAAAAGGCCCATCCAAACAAACCCTAGTTCTTCTGATAAATACAGCCGCAGCCCCCTGATCGTCATCCACCGCCGCAAGCTCCACCGCCGCCGCCTTCAATCGATTTGTTTCTACAGGTTTTCAGCGAATTTATGCTCTCTGATTTCTTGAGCTTCTGCTCTGGACGAATTTCTCTCCCCAGCCCTCCGTTTCTAATGATTCTGCCTGTTTCCGGCGTGTTTTCGATCGTTTTCTGGTTCATCGGCCTACTGCTTTGGAGAATGATGAATAGGAATTTGTCGCCCCAGTCTTAGGATCTGGTTCGCCGGACCTGTGCTGATTGACATGTTATCTAAATCTGACTCCGGCCAATGCAGTCGTATCTATAATAATTTTATTGCCTTTTTAAATACAATTTCGATGTGTTCATTCTCTGATCCTGTTGCGAGGATGATGATTTCATATTTGTCGCCCCAGTCTTAGGATCTGGTTCGCCGGGCCTGTGCTGATTGACATAGTTATCTAATCTGACTCTGCCAATAAATCCTTCCATCGATCGTTTTTCCCGTAGAATCCTCTATGGTCTGATGCCTGCTCTGTTGCAAGCTGCTCGACTTATTTTGTTAAATTCCGGTAAACAATGGACAAATCTTATTTTGAAATTTTACACAATTATGATCACTTCTAGGTGGTGCCTGGGGACAGTTTTTTTCTTGCTTTTCTATGTCTATTACTTGATTTAATATTAGCTGTTGTCCGATGATGATCAAACTAAATACTTTCGTTCTTCTGATGCGCTCTTTGCGCGGTGCGGAAGCAATTTGGAGACCTGAACTGAGGAAACATTTTTTTTAGATCGTTCAATGTTCGTAAGTAGTTGCGTTTTCTCTTTCAGTTGCAATAAAAGACATTTCCTGGTTTATGTTGCTTCACATCTGGAAGAATGGCCTGATGATAACAGTTTGGTCATCCTGTAGAGGGAAGCATAGATGAGCGGAAACACCGGCCAGCATTAAACAGCACGGCACTTATATCAAACCGTGTCGTGTTACCTGTCTTCTGGTACAACTTTAAACATACAAAAACGTGGTTTGATACTCTGTTGATGCATATGAGGAGACACGAGTTTATGGGTAATTTGCGTCTGAGGCATTTCAATGATGTCACACTCTTTTTCACCTTGGAGATCTGATGCATCCCTCCTTGCTGATTAGGTTTTCGGTTCTTTGTATTTTCTCTGATTACTTCTTTTCGCTTTCCCTTTTGTTTGGGCGAGACAATGAGCAATATTTTTGCTGTTGGATTCTATGGTGTCCATAGAATGTGTTGCTCTATCTGATCATATACCCTATGATTTCTATTTGTATTTATGTTCTTGGTGCAGATGTAGTCTTTTATTTAATGGACTTGAGATGAGATGATGAACGAGATTAATTTCCCTATTGGTTTGATTGGCCGATATGATGGCCTTAATACTGAACCGAATCTGATCATCCTCGTATTAGCACAAAGACTTTGGTTTTGTTGTCTTTTTATTGATGCTTGGTTGTTAGTTTCTGTTTGGTAGACGTAGAAGAGGTGATGAATGGCTTAGATTCTGAATTGAATTTGTTCAGTTCTAACTGTTTGGAAAGTATTCTTCAGGTTTACAGAACGCGAAGGATGACATGGATGGATTTGTTGACTCAACCTTTGCTGCTGGTCTATGCTGTCATGCAAAGTCTATTGTACAACGCCGTCATGGCATTTTGGTCTATATTTGTTAAAACGACATTTATTTTTTCTCCAACTCCGAGAAGCACAGCTTGTATAAGAAATTTGTCCTGTAATTATTTGTGTCTTTGTCAAATCAAAGTGAACATCTAGCTTGTTTGTGTTACTGTAATTCAGCCTTCATTATTGATGGTTTAGTCATATGTTTAATCTATTTCTGTTAAGCCTTGTCTGTCTGCGTTGAAGCAGCATCAGTCTGCCTGTCCGAGCTTCCTCTTATTGCTCTAAGAGCATCTCCAGTCGTCTCCCCTACAGGGATTTGGAAAAAACCGTTCCAGCCGTGTCCCCTAAAGCCCATTTTTTGTCCGGCGCGCCCCCATACGGTGTCCGGCGCCCCGAGCCCGTCCCCGTCCCCCGGGCACGCCGGACACAACGAAAAAAAAGCGAGGTGGGGAGTGGCGGGGCCGACCCCTGACGGGTCGGAAGGCTAAAACCCCGTTGCCTATCTTTGGTCAAGCGGCGTTAATGGCGTCCCTGTTTTCCCAGGCGACGCAGAGACGCGTCTCGTCGTGCATGTGGCCGTCCGCGCCGGAGTTATTGCGTGCAACCACCCGCTGCCGCCGCTGTTTTAAGACGCCCTGCAGTTCTCGCCGCTCATCACAATCTTTATCGTCGCCGCCGCCTCCCCCCTCCCAGATTTTCTCCTCGCCGCTCCAAAAATGTCGAGCTCGTCCTCCCGCAAGATCGCCGCGGCGAACGGCTTCGACCGCGGCAGCCTCACTGTGCCGGAGGCGTGGGCGCTGTACCACGCCCGGTATCCAGTCCCGCCGGACATGCGGCTGCCAAGCGGCCGGCGGGCTGGAAGATGGCCGTGAACGGCATTGGCATCCCGCCGCCGCCGAAGCCGGACACGGATCAATGGAGGGACGCCATCAAGGCCCGGCGGGCTCAACTCACCGACGCAGAGCGGTTGGATCCAACGTGGGCGGTCACCAACAACGATGCCTGGTGGACGACGTACTTCAAGGCGAAGTACGACATCGAGATGCACAACACCGAGGGGCTCGTCGGTGGCCCCAATAGCTGGAACAAAGACGGCCGCGCCCTGTTCTGGGGCGTTCCGGGGCGCACCCTCGACAACGTCATCCGCGGCATCCGCAACGGTGCTCCAAGGCTGGAGATGCCGTCGTCGCCGCCGCCGTCTCAATGGCAGCCGAGGAGGACGATGTACTCCTCCTCCTCGCACTCTTCTTCCTCGAGACCGGCGCGATCGACGCCGTCCTCGTCGTACCGGTCGGCGCCCTACACCGTCCCCAAACGGGAGGTCAAGGAGGAGCCGGCGACGCCCGTCAACACGAGGCGTGGCGGCAGCGGCAGCCGGCGGCAGCAAGGGAGGCGCGGCGGCACCCTCCTCATCCCGAAGCCGGAGGTGAAGGAGGAGCCGGAGGAAGCGTCGCAGGCGGCGCTGCTGGCGGTGCTGCTGGCGGAGTACGAGCGGCAGCTGCGGCTCATCGCCGGCGGCGACGACTCCGAGGACCGCCCGGGGCTGCGGGCGGCGTTCTTGGCGTCCATGAAGGACAAGGACGCCCGGAGGGCGACTCCGGACGCGGCGATCGCCATGTCCATCCGCGACTCCGGCAAGCCGCTGGTGGACCTCACCGACGACGGCGAGGCAGGACCAAGCGGCTTGGTGAAGGACGAGCGCGTCAAGCAGGAGGTCGTCACCGACGAGATATACAACTTCCAGCAGTACTACGACGCCTCCGGCCGCCGCAAGTGGTTCTAGATTAGGTTTAGTTTAAATTTAGTCAAATTTTCGTTCGAATCTATGTAAGTTTGGACGAATCTAATCGAATCTTGTTAAGTTTTAAATTTCCGAATTTTTGTTTGAGGGACGTGACTGGGGAGCGACGTCCCCCAACGTCCCCCAAACGCTCAATCCGGCGCGGTTTGGGGAACGGTTTGGGGGACGCGACTAGAGATGCTCTAATTCACATGCTCTAATTCACCCATCCAAACGTGCATAGTCTAACCCTGCATTCCTCCTCGGATCCTTCTCGTGGCCGCCTTAGGTGTGCCATAGATTGGAGACCACGATGAAGGTATGATCGGCCCAGAGGTCCGCTTGGTACTGGCACCAACCACTGCCAGGCAGGTGCACGTCTCCCATCGTCGACATGGCATCCAGTTTTCGTACATCAGCTGTGCCATGTCGATGGGGAGAGGCACCCTGTTTGGCTGCTCCTTTTTGATGCTGCTGTCGGATGTTTTGGAATCGTGCTTCTTCCCTATGACGATGCTGCATTGCACGGTGGTGGGGGTGGGAGTGGAGGTGTCGGTGGTGTGGGCGAAGGTCGTGACACAATGCATTGATGGCGATGCAGAAGTTTAGCCGCCGTTGGCCAGGCTTATTGCGCGTGCAGAAGACGAGGTGACACCATTGATGGCGAAGTTTGCGGTGCAGATGTAGAAGAGCCAGGCCTGTTGCGCGTGTAGAAGACGAGGCGACACCATTGATGATGAAGTTTGCGGCGCAGATGTAGAAGCGATGACTGACGAAGCGATGCGCTCGAAATAGGCTTCACGCCCACTACCAGGCAAGTATGTGGGAGAAGTGAGCGGTCACGCGGTGCGACCACGTATCGTTCGCCATGATGCATCCGAGACGTAAAGTTGGGCGGCAAATGCAGGCATACTTTTACCGCGCAGTCCCAAATGGCCGTTTCGCGTCCATTTGTGGCGCCTCGCCCTCGTACTTCACAAGAAACCGATCTTGATTGCCTCTTTGAAAAGCGCCATTAGAGCAGCTCCCGCCGCGTCCCCAAACGGCGTCGGACCGTGTATTTGGTGGACACTTTTTCTTCGTGCAACGTTTGGGGACGTCGGCTGGCGTTCCCCAAACTCTGTTCCCAAACTTGTTTATACATTAAACTGCTTTATTTTTTATTGTTTTGCATTTTCATTTGAATAGAGAACATTACACAAACTAATACATAATTGGGAACATGGTTTTACACAAATTAATACATAATTTGGAACATAGTTTACACAAACTAATACATAGTTAAAACATTACAAAATGAGGAAGCCTAACTAGAGTTAGCCTCGCAGATTTCGTATGTTTGCTGCCAAGAAAGAACACTCTCTCTCAGTCACTCAAACTGGAAAATCCAGCTGGTAATGATAGCCATGTTGATCCAATGCATGGAGAACATACAGAAACATCTGTGACCATTTTTGCTGCGAAGAAAGAACACTTGACGTGTTCAATCGTCGCCCTCTTCGTCGTCGCCGTGGTAGTGCCGGCGGGAGGATATGTCGTCGAACACCTTCACGCTCATCTTCTCGTCGCCTTGGTAGGAGAATGTGAGGACTTAACCGGCTTGGAGGTCGTGGAAGTGTGCGAACTTCTCCCAGCCGGTGTGGAGGTACATCTGGCCGCGCCCGTCGAAACGCACGTCCACCTGCCATCGGTAGAAGCCGCAACAAGCCTCTCGCAGCTGCAGCGCAGCCGCTCGTTGCAGACGAAGAACTCGGTGAACTTGCCCGGCAGCCTCTGGATGCCGAGTGGGTCGCCATTGAGGACGACAATGAACTCGAAGTCCCACTTCCCCTCGGAAGACGACGACGTCGCAGGAGACGACGACCGTGCAGGCCTTGCTGCTCCAGCACGGCCGTGACCTCGGCCTCTATCAGACATGGAATGGCCCTCGACTTTTGAGATAGTGGCAGCTAGGGTTGGGGAGAGAGACGCTCAGGTTTGTGTGTGAGGGACGATGCGAGAGCAGGCCGGAGGGAGGCGATGGAGCGGTGGCGCTCATTGATGCCGGCACGGAGAGCTGGGAGCGACGAGACGTATCGATGCGCCTCTGCGGAAACTGCACCGTCACTGCGCGCCAATAACTTCCATCGTGAGTAGGCGACGATTAGGTTAAATTTGAATGTGTCAATGACGTGTCGGGCCTGCCACTCTGCGTCTATGCCTGGAGCGTCCGACACCGTACACGGTACACCGTATTGGGCGATGAAAAGGGCCTTTGGGGGCGTGCTTCCAAAAAAAACCTTTGGGGGACGGGAGATGCTCTTATATGGGCCGAGTAAGGTGAAACACACGAGCAAGGCCTGCCGAAAGCAACACGGGAAACGACGTCATTCCTTACCATGGGCCGAACCTGATACCGTCCCCACTCCCCAGCCCATCAAGTACCCGACCGGCCTCGCCATCATTCGCCGTCGCCTTCTCCCCAATTCCGCGTAGAACCACCGAAAGCCGAAGGCATCAGCTACCACGACACACGACACCGAGCTCTCGTCTCGAAGTCTCGAACCGCCCACGCCTCCCCCCCACGCCGCCGGCGCCGCTCCTCCTCGCCCACCGCGGAGCCGGATGGGGTCGAACGAGGCGGACAAGCCGCTGCGGCGGATCGGCGCGTCGTTCGAGGACCTGGCGGCCGTCGCGAAGCAGCAGCAGCCCGCGGCGATGGCGGCGGGGGACTTCTCCCGCGCCTGCTCCCACGTCTCCGTCCTCTTCGGCTGCCTCGGCATCGCCTTCAAGTTCGCCGAGATGGACTACGTCGCCAAGGCAAGCCGCCGCTGCTCTCGTCCCCCTCCCCACTCTATCTAAGCTTTCGGCTCCTGTACTGGCGCGTCGCGGTTCCTCCCCGGATCAAGCTCTCCGCTGCTTAAGGAGGGTTAGAACACTTCGTTGTGCTTCTCTGGGATAACGTAATTGGGGCGATTCGCGGGAATTTTGCTAGTTGTTTAGAGCTGCGAGTTTGGGGGGCGAAATGATCTCGAATTCTCAACTGGATCAAGGCAGCAGGGCTGCCGTGTTCATTTTGTTTCATACAGTGCATACCTGGTAATTTTGTTGTGGAGATCCCTATACTTTAGTTGTTTGAGGCTACTAAAAGGTCTGGGTAAAATGATCTCAATCATATGATTCCAGCAACCATTCTGTGCACATCAGGATCAGATACCCTTCTATGCTTGTTACCACGATGTTTGCTTCAGGTGTTAGAAACTCGTATGTATGTCTGTACTTCTCTTGTACCATCGCTAGTATGTCCAACCAGTTCGCATGTTCAATTGCTACTAAAACCTACTGCTACAGCGTGCTTGGTGATGACTTGGTACCTTCTGTAACCTAGTTAATTGTGGCATCCCTTTTTCAAGGCGGTGATCTTCTCTGATTGGCACTTCCTCTTCTTCGATCGATTATAGGTCAATGACTTACTGGAGGCATCGAAGTCGGTCTCAACACTGCCGTCCATGGTCGAGCAAGACATTCAGAAAGGCACTGTCAGAGTGGCGGGCAGCCACACCAGGAATCTGCTCAGGGTTAAGCGTGGGATTGATATGGTGAAAGTTCTGTTTGAGCAGATATTGGTTACAGAGTAAGCGCAAACTGGACAGTGGTGTCTCTAATTTTGCGATTCTCATATGTCTACTGAGAATGTTCTTATTGTACCTTCTGAAGGGGCAACTCCCTGAAGGACGCAGCATCAAAGGCTTATGCTCAGGTGTTTGCTCCTCACCATGGCTGGGCCATAAGGAAAGCAGTTGGTGCTGGAATGTACGCCCTTCCTTCCAAGTCGCAGCTCTTGAAGAAGCTGAATGAAGATGGTGAGTATCCTTATCTCCAGAATACAGATCTACCACTTCTGCTGTTTACAACCTCTTGCATATGCAATCAACTCACATCATTTGCAGACATGCATGATTGCATCACATTGCTTTCGATTGCCTTAGGAAGCATTAAATTAGTTGTTCGTTTGCATAGCTGCTTGCTTCCATGAGTGCAGATACTCCATGTGAGTTTCTAGCCTTGTGCATAGGTTAATCAGGTTGCCTAGAGAGAAAAATAACAGGGATCCTATTTATCGAAAGACAATTATATATCTTAGTTTTTTTGTTACGACGTACGAGTAGTTCTGAGACTGCCTCTTTTAATCTTGCAGAGACTTCAGCAAAGGCTCAAATGCAGAGTTTTGTGAGGTCATCTGGACCAGTAATTCTCTACATCGAAGACCTCTTCACCTCAAGGAATTTAGGATTAGACTGGTGAGCGAAAAGCCTATACCCGCAGTCCCAATGTACTAATGTGATCAGATGGTGCGCTGCTGCGGCTCCAAAATAACTGTAGCTGGTTTCGGTGTTTTAGTTCTGAGAGTGCAGGGTTGTTGTAACCTAAATTCAATAAGCTGTGCTGTATGGAGGTTCCTGACGGGTGGACACGGAACCTTTTGTAACGAAATGCTTGCTTTACAAACCTGAAATTCTAGCTTATCTCTAGAGCTGCTGAACTGGAATGCTACTTGCATATATGGGTTATAATGGGAACTAGTGTCTAATTCAAAACTTTGTGCAGAGATTATAAGTTTTTGTAAATCTTGAATGTTTTGGAGTCTGGACGATCAACATTTCCATGATTTTATCTAGCCATTTATGTGATGCTAAGTTCCGTTGAAAGATAAAACAACAGGGGAATGTCAGAAGTTCCCGTCACTCGCACTTCATTCATGTCCTTAACCTATCAGATTAACCAAATTAGTCCATCACTCTCAGTTCAGCTTCTTGCCATTTAGTGGTCGATGTGGCATCTTGAGTCGGGCGTTAGTGCTGAGTACATGATGTGTCAGTGGAAATCTCAACATAGCCCGAAAGAGAGGCTTTTTATTTGCTGTTGAGTCGGGCGTTAGTGCTGAGTACACGAGGCTTTTTAAAACTTGTTAATCTTGCGATTCCTCTACAAAGAGTTTTTTTTTACTGGGTCTTCATCTTCTTCTTTATGCACTAATTAAGAGAGTATAGTTGTCATTCTTAGTATAATGTGCATAGTTTCAAATTATTATTGATTGATTCATGATTATGCTATATTGCTTATTCTTAAATTACTTGTATCTAGTCACCCTTTAAATTTTAAAGGTGTGCTAGCATTTATGTTTTGCTACTTCATAAAGGACAAGCTGAGTACCATCTTGCTATGTTTTATCTATGCTCATTAACAAATAGTTGCTTCCAATGCACAGTTATTTATGATCCTTTGTTTGAGTTACTTCTCATGTTATAACATAGTTGCTAAGTTCTTGGAAATTCAATTCGGGTTCCGGGTGCGTATGCTCCCTATACCAAAAAATTATATTTCAAGTTGTCGAAATTTTTTGAAAAAAAATTCTACATGTATATCTCCATAATATATGTGCATTCGTCAAGTTTCACGAAAAATCAATATTTTTGTGGTCTATGCACAAAAGAGAAAATTTATCTTGTAAAAATCATTATTTCTAGCACTGAGTTTTGTCTTTTTGCACACGTCACATGACAAGTTCATTTTTTATGAAACAACTTTGTGAGCGCGTACCACGTGAAGAGATGTATGTGCGAATTTTTCGTTTCAATTTTTTTAAATTCAAAATATGAGTAAGATGAATTTCAAAATAGAGCGAGCATATGCTCCCATGTTCCAAAACACCACTCCCCTAAGTTCTATTGTTAGAATTATATCATGGCTATGTTTAGAGTACTTTAATCTAAGCTCACAATGATTTACAATAACTTGGTCAAGTTTGTGTTGGCTTCATGTCACCTTAAAAATTAATTTTGTTATCACTTACCTACTCGAGGACGAGCATGAGTTAAGCTTGGGGATGCTTGATACGTCGCAAACGTATCTATAATTTTTATGCTCCATGCTTGTTTTACACCAATTCATATGTGTTTTGCTTACACTTTGTTGAGCTTTTATACATTTTCCGACACTAACCTATTAACAAGAGCCACAGTGTCAGTTCCTTGTTTTCTGCTGTTTTTGTATTTCAGAAAAGTTGTACAAAAATTATTTTTGGAATTGGACGAAACAGAAGCCGGAGTCAATATTTTACCGTAACGAAGACGAAGTCCAAAGGGGGGACGAGGAGGCATCACAGGGCGGCCAAGCCACCCCATGGCATGACCAAGGGTGGGCCCGCGCAAAGGGGTGGTGTGCCCCCCAGGCGGCCACCGACCTCACCCTTCCGCCTATTTATTCACGATCTCAGAAAAACCTAAAGACCCGAGCCTCTATCCGCGAAAAGTCCCGTCGCGGCCGCCATCGCAGACCCTAGCTCGGGAGGGTTCTGAAGCTCTTCCCGGCACCCTGCCGGAGGGGGAGATCATCACCGGAGGCCTCTACATCGTCATGCCCGCCTCCGAAGTGATACGTGAGTAGTTCATCCCTGGACTATGGGTCCATAGCAGTAGCTAGATGGTTCTCTTCTCCAATTTGTACCTCATGTTTAGATCTTGTGAGCTGCCTATCATGATCAAGATCATCCTTATGTAATGCTACATGTTGTGTTTGCGAGGATCCAATAAATATTTAATATTATATTGAGATCGATTATATATTTGTCATATGTTATTTGTGATCTTGCATGCTCTTCGTTGCTAGTAGATACTCTGGCCAAGTAAATGCTTGTGACTCCAAGAGGGAGTATTTATGCTCGATAGTGGGTTCATGTCTCTACTTTTCTGGAAGAGTGACAATAACTTCTAAGATTGTAGATGTGATGTTGCTATTAGGGAAAAAAACAACAATATTTTATCCATGGGTAATTCTATTGTTTACTTTACACACATTGCTTGCGATAATCTGTTGCTTGCAACCTAATACTAGAAGGGGTTCGAACGATAACCGGAAGGTGGATTATTAGTCATAGACGCAGTTGGATTATAGTACATGTATTATGTTGTAATGTCCAAACGAATCTCATAGTAATCATCTTGTCATGTATGGTCTTTATTCTATCAATTGCCCATCTGTAATTTGTTCACCTATCTTATTTATCTTTATGGAGAGACACCTCTAGTGAACTGTGGACCCCACTTCTTTCTTTTACACTGATAAAATCATCTTGTTCTGTTTACTTACTACAAGCACTGTTCTCTTTAATTCCACTACAAACAATCATCATCTTTCCACACGATACGTTTAATCCTTTGTGTTCAGCAAAACCAGTGAGATTGACAACCTCACTGCAAGTTGGGGCAAAGTATTATGGTTGTGTTGTGTGCAGGTTCCACGTTGTTGCCGACGCCGGTAGTGCGCCCTGCGAAAAGTCAGCTAGCAACACCTTCATAAGTCACATCTTTCTCCTACTGGTCGATTAAACCTTGGTTTATTACCGAGGGAAACTTATGATGTGCTCATCACACCTTCCTCTTGGGGTTCCCCAACGGTCAAGCACCATCAACGCTCCCGATCGCTAGTTCCATCCCGCCGCGTAAACCCGAGAAGGACGAACGCGACATGAAGGCGTGAGGGGTGAACTCGAAGGACCCGAAACATATCGAGTCCTCCAAGATCAGTGGAGTCGACGGTGCCGAAGATGCCAATGCCGATGCATCTGGCATCATCGGAACAGCCGATGGTGTGCTTTGAACGAGCAGGTTTCCCACAAATGGCGCCAATTCTCGAGGGAGCTCCTTAGCAATGCCCGCCATGAGGGGCTTAGGGTTGACGTAATCCTGCAGGTTAGCACGAGACATCGGATACCAAACGAACAGAAGGCGAGATTTTACCCAGGTTTGGGGCCCTCGATGAGGTAAAACCCTTACTCCTGCTTATCTGATCTTGATTATCCATGAAAAAGATTACAATGGGGCAGCCGATAGACAGCGTGGAGGTGGTCTCGTCGTAAGGCAGGGTTTCTAAGGTTTAGTGTATGCGAGGTTCTGTAGGTCCCCTCCGGCTGGCCCTCTCCCGGCCTTTATATAGGAGGCCAGGTCTTAAGAGTCCGGCACGGATCCGACTAGATTACAACAAGATCTAATTTATCTTTCCTGTAAACGACGTCTCCTTGCCTTGTCCATCAAGGATTCGCCTCCTTCCTTATTCTCACCGCTGCAACTGGCGTATTGGTTCTTCATGGACTGCAGTGATCAACATGGGCCCCCTGTTGGGCCAGAGTAGGTAGGCTAATGTCGGTTACCCAAAGGGTAATGCCCACATCACCTGGACCGTGTACTTCGACGGATCGAAGCGCAACATGGGCGCCGGCGCAGGCGTCATCGTCATATCACATCAAGGCGACAAGATGAAGTACGTGTTGCGGATGAACTTCCCGCTGCCGACAAACAATGAAGCTAAATACAAAGCCCTACTGCACAGCATGCGCATGGTGAAAGCTTGCGGCACTACACGCATGTAGATCTACGGGGACTCGAGTCTCGTCGTGCAGCAGTCGATGAATCTGTGCGATGCGGTCAGCGGCAACATGATCGCCTACTGTGAGATGTACCACTTGATGGAAGGAAAATTTGAAGGTTGTGAGCTAAAGCACATCGGCAGGGCCAGCAATGAGGAGCCGATACTTTGGCAAACATCGGCTCCACATGTTCTGCAATTCCGGACGGAGTCTTCTACGAAGTAATCAATCAGCCCTCCATCAAGGTCAAGCCCCATGCACCCTCACATAGTCGACTACCGACTCGGGGGCTGCGCCCGAAGCCGCCGAAGAAAATGTCATCATCGGCTGAAGCCAGCAGGTTCTACCCGAAGACCCAGCCGGTTTGGACTCAGCCTTTTCTTGCATATTTTTTGCGGCATGAACTACCCGAAGAACCAGCAGAGGCACCGCGCATCATGCGTCGATCTAAGGCATACACGCTGGTAGCAGGCAAGCTTTACAAACAAAGTTTATTAGGCATATTTCAACGGTGCATCCCACTCGAAGATGGAAAGGCTCTGTTGTGGGAGATACATGAAGGAACTTGTGGTCATCACACGAGCAACCGAGCACTTGTCGCCAAAGCCTTCAAAGGAGGATTATACTGGCCAACACCAGCTCAAGATGCCAGGGACCGGTCATTTCCTAACTGACCGCGCAGATGTGGGGCGGGCCCACAAGGTCATGTCCCGTTAGGTGCGCCGCAGCGGTTGCCACGCCGCTGGTGACATCATCAACATCATCGACTCCTCCATGATGGAGCACCCGAATATTCTTGGAACTCGAAGAAATCTACGATACTCGACTCAGCTACTTACATCCTATACATGACTACTTCACAGTCATCCACGGGCTTGGGGGCTACTCCCATCGGGAGCGCTAATCATGCACCCGATAAAACAAATGGAGGCTTCGTTGATAAAAAGCGTACAATGAAGACTCGAAGGTTATGAAGTTTCTCACGGAAGTGAAGGTTCTAGCAATCCAGGTTCGAGCCTGGAGAATCAAATCTGTGTAGGGTAACGCTGTTTTGCTCCGGCAATTAACCAGTCTTGATCCATCGAGTAAATCTGGGCTTGTTACTCCATACCTTACGTATATTTGAATACTTGATAGGTTAAAAATTTATCAGATGGTGAAGTATTCAGAAACATCGACATCTGCGTTAAAATCTTCGAGTAGTACGACTTGAGTCTACACGCGGCTGCAAGCACGTACCCGCCCATAGACTCTGGGGCTACTCCCATCGGGAGCGCTGGTCGCGCACCCGATAAGAAAATGACTTCAACTCTTCACCAAGCACAAGGTTCAACATTCTTTGACTGATCAAGACATTCAAATGATAGCAATTTTAGTCCCTGCCTGAAGCCTTGCTTCGGCCAGTCACTTGGGGGCTACTGATGTGGGCATTACCCTTCGGGTACCCACCATTGGCCTACCTCCTCTGGCCCAACAAGGGGACCATGAGTATTACGGCAGCCCAAGGTGGACCAAAGCGTCAGTTGCAACAGTGGAAAGATAGAAGGAGACAGATTTTTGGCGGACAAGGCATGAAGACGTCGAATGAGGAAAGAATAGATAAGATCTTGTTGTAACATAGTTGAATCCGTGCATGACTCTCGGGATCTAGCCTTCTATATAAAGGCCAGGAGAGGGCATGCCGGATCCCTACCCTCATAATCGCATACAACCTCACATACACCAAACCCTAGAAAACTTGCCTCCCGGCAAGATCACCACCATGCAGTCTTTCGGTTGCCCCATTGTAATAGATTTCACTTACAGGTCAAGCTCTCAATGGCCTTTAGCAGCTCATCCAGCGCATATTGCTCAGCTTCGGCAGCTATTTCTCCTTTTTTCTTCACCACTGCCACCATGCATGGATGCCTATCAAGTCCTTCTCCATCCGAGATATTTTGCTTCACAGCTGCTGCATAAGCTCAGATTCACTGCTGTCCAAAGGACCCGAAGAACTTTCGGCATATGGAGTAACTGGCGTTGACATAGGCATCCCCAATGGGCCTGCCGAAGAAGATACCCGGGGTTTACTGAAAGCCTACGACCCGAAGGATAAGAAGATTCGGAAGCCCAAGATACTATTAAGGAAAGCTAGAGTTGTAATAGGAAGCATTATTTGTAATCTTGCGGGACGGGTTAGAAACCCTCCCGGACTCTGTAAACCTGTGTATCACGAATCCCTCGGCTCCACCTATATAAAGGGGAGTCGAGAGACAAAGAAGGGATCGAATCATTGTTTCTCAAACCCTAGCTTTTACATCGTCGAGTACTTTTCGGCTGAAATCTTCGAGATCTACTTGCCCTCTACATCCAACGAAACCCTAGTCTACTACTTGTAGGCATTGACAAGTTAATACCTTGTCAATTGGCGCCGTCTGTGGGATCTAGAGGAGACAAGGAGCTGATCTCGATGGCACGTTCAAGATCGTCGACTTCGTCGATAGCAAGCAACATCATGGACAGAGGTAAACAGATCGAAACTGGTCTCGTTGATTTTGTTCCTCACCCGCCCTCCCGTTTGGGTGCATATGCGTATCTGGAGGAGCCCATGGAGATGACGTTCGGAAAGTTCCACTTCCGCCTCGAGAAAGAAGGAGCGTATCGTCTCGAAGTTCCGATCTCGTCGGGATTATCGGCAGTCGATCCTGATTTTTCAAGCTCAGCATCATCCATCGAGTCAGGCGACGAGGAGATTTCGTCGCCACGCTTCATCAGCACTAAAGCAAGCGAAAAACTCGCCAAGATCTTCAACGACATGTCCTTCGAGTCATCCGCGGACTCCTATATAAGCGATGACTCGAGTAGCATCGACAGCTTCGACTTCATCGACAAATCCATCACTGTTGGAAAGGTCTTCACCAATCTCTATGATGGTGTCACCAAAATCAGCAAAGTTCAGAATCCAAAATATCATCAAATTTACGCCATTGGAGAAGCAAGTCGCGATCAGGAGGAAACATCAGAGGCTTTCGACGAACTGGGAAATCCATATGTCGATCCCTCTGACCTAAGGCGAGGTTTGGGCAGTAAATATGTCGGGCCTACACCACGTGTTAGGGTTCAACTCCCACAATCAGCATGGGATAGAGCCGCAAGAGCTATGGATGGTTCAGAACCAAT
>NC_061510.1:388094268-388136972 GCF_022539505.1 Lolium rigidum
CGAATAAATATAAAGGTGGAGATTTGATGCGTGCAGTCGACACGTCCGTTGGGAACCCCAAGAGGAAGGTGTGATGCGTACAGTAGCAAGTTTTCCCTCAGAAAGAAAACAAGGTTTATCGAACCAGGAGGAGCCAAGAAGCACGTTGAAGGTTGATGGCGGCGGAGTGTAGTGCGGCGCAACACCAGGGATTCCGGCGCCAACGTGGAACTGCACAACACAATCAAAGTACTTTGCCCCAACGTAACGAGTGAGGTTGTCAATCTCACCGGCTTCTTGTAAACAAAGGATTAAACGTATTGTGTGGATGATGATGATTGTTTGCGAAGAACGAGTAAAGAACAATTGCGGTAGATTGTATTTCAGATGTAAAGAATAGGACCGGGGTCCACAGTTCACTAGTGGTGTCTCTCCCATAAGATAGCAGATGTTGGGTGAACAAATTACGAGTTGGGCAATTGACAAATAAAGAAGGCATAACAATGCACATACATATATCATGATGAGTACTATGAGATTTAATCGGGGCATTACGACAAAGTACATAGACCGCTATCCGGCATGCATCTATGCCTAAAAAGTCCACCTTCGGGTTATCATCCGAACCCCCTCCGGTATTAAGTTGTAAACAACGGACAATTTCATTAAGTATGGTGCGTAATGTAATCAACACAAATATCCTTAGACAAAGCATCGATGTTTTATCCCTAGTGGCAACGAGCATATCCACAACCTTAGAACTTTCTATCATCTGTCCCAAATTTAATGGAGGCATGAACCCACTATCGAGCATAAATACTCCCTCTTGGAGTCACAAGTATCAACTTGGCCAGAGCCTCTACTAACAACGGAGAGCATGCAAGAACATAAATAACATATATGATAGATTGATAATCAACTTGACATAGTATTCAATATTCATCGGATCCCAACAAACACAACATGTAGAATTACAAATAGATGATCTTGATCATGATAGGCAGCTCACAAGATCTAACATGATAGCACAATGAGGAGAAGACAACCATCTAGCTACTTCTATGGACCCATAGTCCAGGGGTGGACTACTCACACATCGATCCGGAGGCGATCATGGCGATGAAGAGACCTCCGGGAGATGATTCCCCTCTCCCGGCGAGGGTGCGGGAGGCGATCTCCTGAATCCCCCGAGATGGGATTGGCGGCGGCGGCGTCTGCGGAAGGTTTTCCGTATCGTGGCTCTCGGTGCGGGGGTTTCGCGACGAAGACTTTAAGTAGGCGGAAGGGCGGAGTCGGGAGAGTCACGGGGCCCCACACGCTAGGGCCGCGCGGGCCCCCTTAGGCCGCGCCGCCCTAGTGTGGCGGCGCCCCGTGGCCCCACTTCGTCTCTCCTCCGGTCTTCGGAAGCTTCGTGGAATAATAGGACCACGGGCGTTGATTTCGTCCAATTCCGAGAATATTTCCTTACTAGGATTTCTGAAACCAAAAACAGCGGAAAACGACAAGCTGGCTCTTCGGCATCTCGTCAATAGGTTAGTGCCGGAAAATGCATAATAATGACATATAATGTGTATAAAACATGTGAGTATCATCATAAAAGTAGCATGGAACATAAGAAATTATAGATACGTTTGGGACGTATCAAGCATCCCCAAGCTTAGTTCCTACTCGCCCTCGAGTAGGTAAACGATAACAAAGATAATTTCTGAAGTGACATGCTATCATAATCTTGATCATACTATTGTAAAGCATATGAAATGAATGCAGTGATTCGAAGCAATGATGAAGATAATGAGTAAACAAATGAATCATATAGCAAAGACTTTTCATGAATAATACTTTCAAGACAAGCATCAATAAGACTTGCATAAGAGTTACTCATAAAGCAATAGTTTCAAAGTAAAGGTATTGAAGCAACACAAAGGAAGATATAAGTTTCAGCGGTTGCTTTCAACTTCAACATATATATCTCATGGATAATTGTCAACACAAAGTAATATAACAAGTGCAATAAGTAAACATGTAAGAATCAATGCACACGGTTAATACAAGTGTTTGCTTCAGGATAGAAAGAATAGGCAAAGCTGACTCAACAATAAAGTAGAAGATAGGCCCTTCACGAGAGGAAGCATTGATTACTATATTTGTGATAGAGCTTTTCATTTTGAAAACAAGAAACAATTTTGTCAACGGTAGTAATAAAGCATATGTGTTATGTATAAGATGTCCTATAAGTTGCAAGCCTCATGCATAGTATACTAATAGTGCTCGCACCTTGTCCTAATTAGCTTGGATTAACATGGATTATCATTGCATAGCATATGTTTCAACCAAGTGTCACAAAGGGGTACCTCTATGCCGCCTGTACAAAGGTCTACGGAGAAAGCTCGCATTGGATTTCTCGCTTTTGATTATTCTCAACTTAGACATCCATACCGGGACAACATAGACAACAGGTAATGGACTCCTCTTTAATGCATAAGCATTCAACAACGATTAATATTCTCATAAGAGATTGAGGATTAGTTGTCCACACTGAAACTTCCACCATGAATCATGGCTTTAGTTAGCGGCCCAATGTTCTTCTCTAACGGTATGCATACTCAAACCATTTGATCATGAAAATCGCTCTTACTTCAGACAAGACGAACATGCATAGCAACTCACATGATATTCAACAAAGGTAAAGTTGATGGCGTCCCCAGAAAACATGGTTACCGCTCAACAAGCAACTTATTAAGAAATAAAACACATAAGTACATATTGTTCACCACGATAGTTTTTAAGCTATTTGTCCCATGAGCTATATATTGCAAAGACAAAGAATGGAAATTTAAAGGTAGCACTCAAGTAATTTACTTTGGAATGACGGAGAAATACCATGTGGTAGGTAGGTATGGTGGACACAAATGGCATGGTTATTGGCTCAAGGATTTGGATGCACGAGAAGAATTCCTCTCAATACAAGGCTAGGATAGCAAGGTTGTTTGAAGCAAACTCAAGTATAAAAGGTGCAGAAAGCTCACATATGAACATATTGTAACAATTATAAGACTTTACATTGTCTCCTTGTTGTTCAAACACCTCAACTAGAAAATATCTAGACTCTAGAGATCAATTATGCAAACCAAATTTTAACAAGCTCTATGTAGTTATTCATTAATGGGTACAAGGTACATGATGCAAGAGCTTAAACAAGATCTATATGAGCACAACAATTTCCAAGTATCACATTATTCAAGACAATAAACCATTTACCACATGCGGCATTTTCCGTTTCCAACCATATAGCAATGAATGAAGTAATTCAAATTTCGCAATGAACATTAAAGATGAAGCTAAGAACATATGTGTTCATACGAAACAACGGAGCGTGTCTCTCTCCCAAACAAAGAATGCTAGGATCCGATTTATTCAAACAAAAACAAAAACAAAAACAAACAGACGCTCCAAGTAAAGCACATAAGATGTGACGGAATAAAAATATGGTTTCACTAGAGGAACACGATAAGTTGTCGATGAAGAAGGGATGCCTTGGGCATCCCCAAGCTTAGACGCTTGAGTCTTCTTAAAATATGCATGGATGAACCACGGGGGCATCCCCAAGCTTTTACTTTTCACTCTTCTTGATCATATTGTATCATCCTCATGTCTTGACCCTTGAAAACTTCCTCCACACCAAACTCGAAACAAACTCATTAGAGGGTCAGTGCATAATTCATAAATTCAGAGGTGACATAATCATTCTTAACACTTCTGGACATTGCACAAAGCTACTGAAAGTTAATGGAACAAAGAAATCCATCAAACATAGCAAAACAGGCAATGCGAAATAAAAGGCAGAATCTGTCAAAACAGAACAGTTCGTAAAGACGAATTTTAAAGTGGCACCAGACTTGCTCAGATTAAAATTCCCAAATTTAATGAAAGTTGCGTACATATCTGAGGATCACGCACGTAAATTGGCAGATTTTTTTAAATTTTCTACAGGGACTACTGCTCAAATTCGTGACAACAAGAAATCTGTTCCTGGGCAGTAATCCAAATCTAGTATTGGCTTTACTATAAAAGACTTTACTTGGCACAACAATGCAATAAAATAAAGATAAGGAGAGGTTGCTACAGTAGTAACAACTTCCAAGACTCAACAAAACAGTAGCAAAATAAAAACATGGGTTATCTCCCAAGAAGTGCTTTCTTTATAGCCATTAAGATGGGCTCAGTAAATTTAATGATGCACTCGCATAAGGATGAGAGTTGAAGCAAAGAGAGCATCAAAAAGCAAGTATGAAACAAAATTAAGCCTAACCCACTTCCTATGAAAAGGAATCTTGTAAATAAACAAGTCAATGAAGAACAAAGTGAATAGCATAGGAAGACAAAACAAGTGTAACTTCAAAAGTTTTAGCATATAGAGAGGTGTTTTAGTAACATGAAAATTTCTACAACCATATTTTCCTCTCTCATAATAATTTCCAGTAGCATCATGAACAAACTCAACAATATAACTATCACATAAAGCATTCTTATCATGAGTCTCATGCATAAAATAATTACTACTCCCAACATAAGCATAGTCATTCTTATTAATTGTAGTGGGAGCAAATTCAACAAAGTAGCTATCATTATTATTCTCATCACCATAATCATCAAATGTAGGAGGCATAGTATAATCATAATAAACTTTATCCTCAATAGTAGGTGGCACCAAAATACCACTACCATCATAAATGGGAGGAAAAGTGTCGTCAAAGTAAATTCTCTCCTCCATGCTTGGGGGACTAAAATTATCATGCTCATCAAAACTAGCTTCCCCAAGCTTAAATTTTTCCATAGCATTAGCAATAATAGTGTTCAAAGAGTTCATGCTAATAACATTGCTACAACTATTTTGCAAACAAAGTTTCATGGGTTTTTTAATTTTCTCTTCAAACACCTCATGTCCTAACTCAAGATAAATACTATAAAGATCTCTAATATTTTTGATGTTTTCCATTAAGCCTAACTAGTGAAATCACACAACTTAGTGTTCTCAGGAGTATTCATTTTAGAAGTAGTAAATAAAGCAAACTAAATAAAGTAAATGCAAGTAACTAAATTTTTTTTGTTTTTTTTTTAATATGGCGAACAAGACAGTAAATAAAGTAAAACTAGCAACTAATTTTTTTGTGTTTTTGATATAAGAGCAAACAAAACAGTAAATAAAATAAAACAAAGCAAGACAAAAACAAAGTAAAGAGATTGGATGTGGGAGACTCCCCTTGCAGCGTGTCTTGATCTCCCCGGCAACGGCGCCAGAAAAAGAGCTTGATGCGTGCAGTCGACACGACCGTTGGAAACCCCAAGAGGAAGGTGTGATGCGTACATTAGCAAGTTTTCCCTCAGAAAGAAACCAAGGTTTATCGAACTAGGAGGAGCCAAGAAGCACGTTGAAGGTTGATGGCGGCGGAGTGTAGTGCGGCGCAACGCCAGGGATTCCGGTGCCAAAGTGGAACCTGCACAACACAATCAAAGTACTTTGCCCCAACGTAACAGTGAGGTTGTCAATCTCACCGGCTTGCTGTAAACAAAGGATTAAACGTATTGTGTGGATGATGATGATTGTTTGCGAAGAACAGTAAAGAACAATTGCACTAGATTGTATTTCAGATGTAAAGAATAGGACCGGGGTCCACAGTTCACTAGTGGTGTCTCTCCCATAAGATAGCAGATGTTGGGTGAACAAATTACAGTTGGGCAATTGACAAATAAAGAAGGCATAACAATGCACATACATATATCATGATGAGTACTATGAGATTTAATCGGGGCATTACGACAAAGTACATAGACCGCTATCCAGCATGCATCTATGCCTAAAAAGTCCACCTTCGGGTTATCATCCGAACCCCCTCCGGTATTAAGTTGTAAACAACGAGACAATTGCATTAAGTATGGTGCGTAATGTAATCAACACAAATATCCTTAGACAAAGCATCGATGTTTTATCCCTAGTGGCAACAGCACATCCACAACCTTAGAACTTTCGTCACTCGTCCCGGATTTAATGGAGGCATGAACCCACTATCGAGCATAAATACCCCCTCTTGGAGTCACAAGTATCAACTTGGCCAGAGCCTCTACTAGCAACGGAGAGCATGCAAGAACATAAATAACATATATGATAGATTGATAATCAACTTGACATTGTATTCAATATTCATCGGATCCCAACAAACACAACATGTAGAATTACAAATAGATGATCTTGATCATGATAGGCAGCTCACAAGATCTAACATGATAGCACAATGAGGAGAAGACAACCATCTAGCTACTGCTATGGATCCATAGTCCAGGGGTGGACTACTCACACATCGATCCGGAGGCGATCATGGTGATGAAGAGACCTCCGGGAGATAATTCCCCTCTCCGGCAGGGTGCCGGAGGCGATCTCCTGAATCCCCCGAGATGGGATTGGCGGCGGCGGCGTCTCTGAAAGGTTTTCCGTATCGTGGCTCTCGGTACTGGGGTTTCACGACGAAGACTTTAAGTAGGCGGAAGGGCGGAGTCGGGAGAGTCACGGGGGCCCCACACGCTAGGGCCGCGCGGGCCCCCCTTGGGCCGCGCCGCCCTAGTGTGGCGGTGCCCCGTGGCCCCACTTCGTCTCTCCTCCGGTCTTCTGGAAGCTTCGTGGAATAATATGACCATGGGCGTTGATTTCGTCCAATTCCGACAATATTTCCTTACTAGGATTTCTGAAACCAAAACAGCAGAAAACAGCAACTGGCTCTTCGGCATCTCGTCAATAGGTTAGTGCCGGAAAATGCATAATAATGACATATAATGTGTATAAAACATGTGAGTATCATCATAAAAGTAGCATGGAACATAAGAAATTATAGATACGTTTGGGACGTATCAAGATTTTCCCTGACTCTACGATTCAAACAAAATCTCAGGGGCTACTGACATAGGCATCCCCAATGGGCCTGCCGAAGAAGATACCCGGGGTTTACTGAAAGCCTACGGCCCGAAGGATAAGAAGATTCGGAAGCCCAAGATACTATTAAGGAAAGCTAGAGTTGTAATAGGAAGCATTATTTGTAATCTTGCGGGACGGGTTAGAAACCCTCCCGGACTCTGTAAACCTGTGTATCACGAATCCCTCGGCTCCACCTATATAAAGGGGAGTCGAGGGACAAAGAAGGGATCGAATCATTGTTTCTCAAACCCTAGCTTTTACATCGTCGAGTACTTTTTGGCTGAAACCTTCGAGATCTACTTGCCCTCTACATCCAACGAAACCCTAGTCTACTACTTGTAGGCATTGACAAGTTAATACCTTGTCAGGCGTCACTTGCAATAAGGCATCGAGTGCGCATATTTAGAAAATAAAAAAAACATGCTCGAAGATTTCAAGTCCCATCGGGAGCGCCAACGAAGTGGAACTTCATTTAGAGCATCTCCAACAGGCGCACAAAAAGTCGGTGCGCTAAACCTCCGTTTCACCGCGCTGTAAACGGATGGCGCGCGTTGGGCCGGATTTTTGCCCTGCCGGACGCACCAAAATGCAGCGCGTGCGCGGGCGGAAAAAATGGTCTTCCGCTGGGCGCGCCAAAATACAGCGCGCGCGGGCGCGGAAAACAGTTTTTTACACTACTATACATCTCACAAGATCAAACACTCACATATAAATCATGAAACCAATGATCTACCATAATTTAAATGGACACAAAGTGCAACACACATCACATAGTTCAAGAACGACACACAAAATGACGTAGTTCAACAACGACACATGACATATGGTTCAAATGGACAAAGTGGAACACACAATTTGCATATCACAAATGCATATCACACTTCCGCATTTTCCAAGTCAACACCTTATTCTTCTTCCTTGTATCTTGGTTTGAAGGAGGAATAGTAGCATTCATGGAAGACACGAAGCCTCCCGGTGGTGCTCCCATAGTCCCATACGCACCACTCACCGAGCCTCCCATAGTCCCTCCAAACACTCCTCCATAGCTTGGTCCTCCCATGCCGGTCATGCCTCCATAGCCTCTCATGCCGGCCATGCCTCCCATGGTGGGAATGGGCATGCTTCCCATGCCGGACATGCCTCCCATGCCAGTCATGCCTCTCATGCCTCCTCCAAACATGCTAGCCGTGGGTGTGTTCATGTTGGCCATCAACAATCTCTTCTTGGCCAACACTTCGTCGCGAGCAAGGTTGATGTACTCCTTTCGCCTCTCATCCATTTGGGAAGTATCCATGAAGAAAAGCTTCCTCTCCTCCTCCGCTATGTGCCCCCGCGGGGTTGCCGGACGGAGGCGCCGGCGGCGTCTGGTTTGTCGGTGGAGGAGGCGGCGGAGGCTGCGGCCGGCGGGAGGTGGGCGCCTTCGCCTTCTTCGGCGGCGCGACGGAGGTGGCACCGATGTATGGCCGTTTGGTCGACGACGCCTTCCTCCTCGGCGCCGCCCGCGCCTTGCCGGTGGCCTACGCGGGCGGCGGCGCCTGTGTGCAGCGTCCCGCGCGGCGGAACGAAGAGCGCACGCGCAACAGCCGTTGTGTTGCCGGCGTCTGCGCCACCGCTAGGGTTTGCCGCATTGGGCGGCGGTGCTGCAGAAGCGGCGGCTGCGGCGGAGGGTGGGACGGAGTAGGGAGGGGTCGCTGGGTTGCCGGAGGGCCCGTCCATCGTCGGGATTGCGCCGGCGGGCGCGCGGAGACGAGGGATTGGGAGGTCGGGCGGCGAGGCGGAAGGGGAAAATTCAGCGCGGGTGTTTCTTCGTGCGTGGACGAGCGATGCTGCGCGCTGTAGCCAGCGCACAAAGTATAGCGCTCGCGATGGCGCAAACCCGCCCGCGCCCAAAAAAAATTACAGCGTCGCGCCGTTTGCAGCGCTTGCTGGAGCGGTGATTTTGCTCCCGGCAGTTTTTATGCCGCGCGGCCGTTTTAACGCGCCTGTTGGAGATGCTCTTACAAAAGTAAGAGTTGGCAATATTGCCAACATGGTTCATTACAAAATAGGCGAGTAAATCCATTTAAAGGTATCAGTTACACACAGAGAAATTAAAATCAAGGCGCTTGAGTCTGAGAGGAGGCACTTGGGGCAGTCTCGGGAGCTCCTTGCTTGTGTGCCTCCACCAAATCAAGAAGTTGGCGTGAGCACTTGCGTGTTGATCTGCTGAAAATACTTAGATCTCGACAGTGCCGTCCTTATTCTTGGGCAGCGTCTTCGTCAACTTCTCGATATCGGCTTCGAAGCCATACTCTATCAAAAGTTGGAACACAAGGAGCGCTCTGTAGAGACGCGAAGTGCACTTCAATACCTTGATGGTGTCCTCGGTGTCGATGAAGAACGCGTCCACCAACTGCCCCAAGGCCTTGTCCTCATCCAGCTTCGGGAACACCAGGGTGAACAACCTCGTCAAAGCTGCCTTGGTCTTCCGCAACAGCGCCTGAACCTATTCGCTGGAGTCCACGGTGAAGGAGATGGCGTCAGACATGGAGTCCACCCGGAGTTTGTTTGTGCGGTCAATGTGCATATCAGCATCACCTAAAACCAGATAAAGACAAAGGGGACAAGTTAAAGCAATTCAAAAGACATGAAGGATGAAGATGTCAAAGTGACTTACCCAGCAAAGTCTCGATAGATTTGCGGAGTTTGTCCTCCCTCTTCTCTGTTTGGGACTGGGCATCTGTCTTCAACCTCTCCTCCTCCTCCAGCTTCGCCTTCACGTGGCCCAGCTCCTGCTTCAGGTTTTCTGCCTCCTGCCAAGCATCGGTCGCCGGTTTGTTTGTCGTCTCAAGTTGTTCGGCTGTAGATTTGGCGGCTTCTCGGAGCTGGGCATTCTCGGCTTCTAGATTGATGAACTGGGCGGCGAAGTCCGTCACCATGGTCACCGTGGCTTGGATAGGCTATGACCAAGAAATGAAGCGGCAGTCAAACACTCGAACATCCATCAAACCAACACTTCGGGAAGAACTGGTTATTTGACTTCCATCATCACCGTCTTCTTGGAGCCGATCTGCACCTTCTTTGGAGCTGGAGGATGGACCTCTCCTTCCTCTTTGGGCAAGCAAATTCGACTACGTTAGCAACATGGATAAAAATTACTAAGTGACTGAATGGCGTGCAAGAGAAGAAAGGCGCTTATGATTCGAACAACAAATCCTCCTCGTCGGCGAAGACACCCGATGGCCTCTTGGGCGGCAGAGAAGTAAACATCTGGGGAGCTGCATCAATAGATGGAACACGATCAACATCATTGTCGTTTTGTTTGCTAGGACTCGTCTTCATTGTATCGGTTAACTCATCGACAACTGCCCTTTGTCGTTTGGCAATGAAGGCTCCGGCATCTTCGCTTTCTTCTTCTTCTTCTTCTTTTTATTTTTCTTCTTCGTCTTTGGTGGCTTCGCTATCTTCAGCCACCTCAATGTTTATCTCGATGTTTCTTGCGGATTTGACATCTTCGGGTTCTTCTCCAGTCTCGGGTGCGGAAGGGTAGCACCTTGCGACAGTGGAAGCTTGACAAGACAAAGGAAGCTTAAAGTTAAAACAAATTATCAAGTACAAGCATCGTATCGAGTATGGAACACCAAGACAATATAAATTACCTCGGCTAGAAGATGGCGAAGCTCGTATGGGTCTTGAAGGGCTTCCAAGGGGATGGTGTCCTCCTGACTAAAATGCGTCAGACGTCTGACTTCATCCAGAAGCTCCTTCTCTAAGAGGTCTGCGGCGTTGATTCGGGTCACGTCCTTGGGGCCGGTATACAACCACATCTGATGGGCCATGGACATAACTGGCTGGATGCGGTGCTCAGAAACAAAGCAACAACCTTGGTGCCGATCCTTGTTCGGCCGCCAGCATTCTTCAGTTCTAGGACCTTTTCATATACTGGTTTTTCTTCGGTAGTCAGGATGTTCTGCCAGGATTTCTTCGGCGTCGCCTCCATGACGTCCGAGAACTCCAGCAGGTCGGAGCGATGACCCGAAGTTGGCCAGTCCCTGAGGTAGAACCACTTCGACCTCCAGGCTTTGACGGATTCTCTCATCGGGAAGTTAAAGTAATTCATTTCCTTCCAAACGACGAAGCCGACCCCTTACGACATAGGGTCTGTTGCTCCCGCGGTGGCGTTTGACGAAGAAGATCTTCTTCCACAGGCCCTAGTGAGGGTCAATGCCGAGGAATCCCTTGCAGACAGTGATGAAAATAGCAAGGTGCAAGATCGAGTTTGTCGTCAGCAGCCAAAGCTAAATGCCATAGGAGAAGAGAATGCAACAGCGGAACTCGTGGGCTGGGAGAGACAACCCACGGAACAAATATGCGGAGAACATGACAACAAATCCGGCAGGGGGATTAGGAAGAGAATATGAACATGGGAAACGGACATCCTTCTCGTTGTTGGAGATCAGACCCAGGCTCTTCACCCTCTTCTCCTCGCGCTTGGTGATGGTGGATCCTGTCTAGTCGCATTGGGGATCCTTGCCGGCGGCGGAGGACTTCTGCGCGGCGCCGGTTGCTTTCGGGACGGTGGCACTCGTGGCGGCGCTGGAGGACGCGGTGATCTTCTTCTTCTCCATGGCGCTCGGGGTTGTCCTTTGTGCTTTGAGAGCTTGGGCACAGCGGCAATGGTGAGCAGGAGACAAGGGAGGAAGATGAGCAATGGAGCAGGGGTAGGAGGGGATTAACCCTTGCCCCCTTTTATAATGTAAAATTACTCTGGACTTGGGCCGTTGGATCCGCACCGCTAAAAATGGACGAAGATCTGTCTGTGCATGTGTCGCAAGTGGATATAAACCGGCGGCCCACTACCTCCACTATGCACGAGAATCGAGAAAACACCTCGGTCAACGCGCAAGGACCGTTATTTCCTAACTGAACGTGCATACTTTGGGCGGGCTCACTAGGTCACGTCCCGTCAGGCGCGTCGCAGCGGTTGCCACGCCGCTGGTGACATCATCAACATCATCGACTCCTCCATGATAGAGCATCCGAACATTCTCGGAACTCGAAGAAATATACGATACTCGACTCAGCTACTTACAACCTATACATGACTACTTCACAGACATCCACAGGCTCGAGAGCTACTCCCATCGGAAGCGCTGATCGCGCACCCGATAAAAAAGATGGAGGCTTCGTCGAAAAAAAAATCCAACAAAGACTCGAAGGTTATGAAGTTGCTCGCGGAAGCGAAGGTTCTAGCAATTCAGGTTCGAGCCTAGAGAATCGAATCTGTGTAGGATAACGTTGTTTTGCTCCTGCAGTTAACCAGTCTCGATCCATCGAGTAAATCTGGGCTCGTTACTCCATCCCTTACGTATATTTGAGTACTTGATAGGTTAATAAAGTATCGGATGGTGAAATATTCAGAAACATCAACATTTGCGTTAAAATCTTTGAGTAGTACGACTTGAGTCTAAGCGCGGCTGCAAGCACCTGACTTGAGGCTACTCCCATCGAAAGCGCTGGTCGCGCATTCAATAAGAAAATGACTTCAACTCTTCATCAAGCATAAGGTTCAACATTGTTAAGCGAAAGTGCAGATCGTCGCCTATGATAAAATAGAGTGTTGATGATCACCGCCATGTTACAGAGAGAGCTGGGGCGGAAATACGAGAAGGATTCCAGGTCCGGCTACTGTACATGCGTCTGCCTATATGCTGATCGATTCAACTTTTGTTTTCTTTCTCAGAAAAGGAGCTGAACTACCTGTAGATTTCCTCAACTCGTTGTTGGTTCTTAAATCTTAACATGGAAGCGAGCCGGGTCCAAGTCACGTAAAAGAACATTTATTTCCTTCCTATCGATCTGCCAAATTTGAGGGTATACTCGTTTTCTAATATAGCTTTGGTGCTTCCCACGGTTAAATCTGACGGTAAATAGAGTTAGATTGGACGAAAGTTTCGACCGGGAGCTCCGAAGTTTCAGCCGTCTCCCCGGTAGACACTCGGTGATCGGCGTTTTTAAGAAAAAAAACGTCCCTAGAAACATCCAAAATCAAATATCCAACATAGTTCGGCGAATTTGACCAGTTTTGCCAACATTTGGCTTATTTTTACAAATAAACATTACAATTCAATAAAACAAGACAAGTTTTCAAACAAATCAAATGGAAACTAGTTGGTGTTGCCTCGAAGCGTCCATATGTACTCTACCAGATCATCTTGCAGCTGTTGATGCATTGTGTAGTCTCGAATCTCCCGACGCATAGCGATGAACGCAGCCCATGATGCCGGCACCTCGTGGTTAGGCTGTGCAAGAGGACTCTCTCTGTCATATGGTGCAGCTTGTTCACTCAGAGGAATCGGATACTTTCGCTCATTCTCGATAATCATGTTGTGTAAGCACACACAACAGTTCATCACCTCCCACATCTGATCTTTGGACCAACTCAAAGCGGGGAACCGGACTACAACAAATCTTTGCTGGAGGACACCAAATGCACGCTCGACGTCCTTTCGGCAACCTTCTTGTTCCTTGACAAACTCCACCTCCTTCGGGAGGGTTGGGCTTGAGATAGTCTTCACAAATGTTGTCCACTTTGGTTAGATACCGTCTGCAAGATAGTACCCTTTGTTTTAGTGCCTACCATTGATCACAAAGTTAATCGGGAGAGCATGACCCTCAACAAGCTTGGAGAAGATCGGCGAGCACTGCAAGATGTTGATGTCGTTGTTGGATCCCGGCATACGAAAGAAGGAGTTCCAAATCCAGAGATCAAGGGTAGCCACTGCCTCAAGTATCACTGTGCAGCCTTTTTTTGTGACCCTTGTACATTTCCTGCCAGGCAAACAGACAGTTCTTCCATTTTCAGTGCATGCAGTCAATGCTTCTAAGCATCCCTGGAAATCCTCGAGCTTCATTGATAGCGAGGATTTTAGCAGTGTCTTCGACAGTGGGTGATCTCAAGTAGATGTCTTCGAACACTGCTATCACCGCCCTGCAGAACCAGTAGAGACAATCAAGGGCGGTGGACTCCGCTATCCGAAGATAGTCATCGGCAGAATCACCAGGAGCTCCATATGCCAGCATCCGCATAGCCACCGTGCACTTTTGGAGGGCGGAAAACCCTGTCATGCCAGTGCAATCCAACTTGCATCTGAAATAGGAGTCGTACTCTCGAAGGGCATATACAATTCTCAGGAAGAGCTTCCGGCTCATCCTGAAACGACGCCTAAAAACAACATCACCGTGCAATAGGTCGTCGGCAAAGTAGTCGGTATAGAGCACACAGTAGCCCTCCATTCGCTACCCCGGCTTGCATTTCCGGCGACCTGGTGCCGACCTACCACGGCGACCCCAATGGCCGACTCGGCGTACAAGCCGGACATGCAAGTTAGGATCAACATGTGCTCCTCTTCTTAGGCGGCGGCTGCCATTTCTTCATTAAAAAGGTCGGCGAACATTTGCTCCTCCTCCTCCTCGTCGGAGTCCATGTCCGGCAAGGCAATTGGACGAACACCTATCGGGCATGTCGACGAGGAGCGACGCGAAGGAGTTGCCTGACGGTGGAATATAGGCAGAGGGCACGACGGGTGGCGGAATATAGGCTGCTAGGTGGAGGAACGGCGGATTTTGGGCAACTTGGCCAGCGGATTGGCGAGGGGTGGTGCCGGCAGCGACAGAGCAACGAGAGGGGAGGGGGGATTTGCGTCGACAAAGTGGTGGGGTTCGTGTGTTCTCTCGTTGATAGAGCGGGCCCATCCCCGCTTTTCTCTTGTCCGGAGTCCCCGAGCGCACCCCAGGGGGCCGGGATGGCCTGTGCTCTCCGGATGGATTAAATGCTAAATCCGGAGGAAAATGAGGAGTCCGGAGCGCAGCTAGGTCGAATAACACTGTCCGGATTAAAAAAGACTGCCGGGGGCCTCGTCGGGGAGACGGCTGGAGATGCTATAAGGGCATGCACAACGGGAGCGCTTAGCCATGGGCGCCAGGATACTAATCCCATTCGATGGGAAGTTACGGTTCGAATTCCTAGCGTCTGTCTATAGTCGACGCAAAAAGAGGAGGCGATGCTTAGGGCATCTCCAGTGGCGCGACGCATTTCAGACACCCAAAATGTCCGCGGGTGTCCGTTTGCGTCGCCTGGCGAACGCGGAAATGGTCGCGCGTCCGTTTGCGTCTGGGGCTGGCTCCAGCGGGGCGACGCATATTCGGCGCAGGCCAGAATTCAAAAAAGAGGACTGAAACAAGTTTGCACGAATTTTTACAGCCGCAATTTGAGGGCTGAAACAAGTTCATCACACTTTGCACATGTCACGGCGCAAAGTGGAGTCCAACAGGGGCACAACAAGGCCTAAAGAGCAATAAAAAGTCCAAAAGGAGGCCAATGTGATGGGCGCATTGCGCCGGAGATCAGGCGTCTTGCGCACGGATTTCGGCACGCCTCTTCATGGAACCATGCCCTGGTGTCGTCGTCGACGCCGCTCAAGTCGGCAAGAATGATCCTTGTGTCTTCTGCACGCAATTTGGACTCGGCGTCTGCCTTTTTGGCCTCGATGTCCAGCCTTTGGACATCGAGGACCTCCTTCGCGAGGTTCTGGTAGATGGCAGATGCGGCCTCTTTTTCCAGACGCCTCTTCTCGTCCCTAGCAGCCATGGCGGCACGGTGGTCAGCCATTATCTTCTCCATGCTCTGGGTGAATGCAATGGCCTGCGCCTCCCGGACAAGATCGGCCTTGGTAGCCTTATGGCCTCGTGGACGAGGTGGAAGGGCTAGACGGCCTTGATCGTCGTGTTCACCGTCGAGGTTGATCGCTGTCCCATTCTTCACAGCTTCGTTGTAGGCCGCAAAGCTTGTCATCCACTTGTTGTTGTTCTTGAGCAGGTCCCACCAATGGAACATATGGTAGCCCTTCTTATGCGTCGCCCTGAACTTCTCCAAGGCGCGGGATACCTGCAATCATAGCCGCCAATGATGTACATACAATGATGCAAATAGTATAGAATGATGTTGGTTGTATCATGTTTACCACTGTCATGACGCCAGTGCCGCTTACGGGGTTGTTAATAGCATGTTCGACCGCCGAGCAGAACTTGCTTGTCTCTTGTTTGATGTACTTCCATATTTTTCAGAGCAAAACAACCGTGCGGTTTCGATGTCGTCCGCATCTTGCGTTGCTGCCCTCCCGGCCCGATCATCGCGAAAGAAGCCGCCGCCGAAGATAATTTCCTCGATGTCTGAATCATGGCGGTCCTTCCAATAGTCCTACGAACGACCGAACATCAGACGCATGATACACGACACTCGCACACATTGACAGAGCTCACGTACCGGGTCGTCCATCGTCGGGGCAGGCGGCGCCATTTCGTCGAACAGGATGCGGGGCTGCTCTAGTTTCAGGTGGGATGGGTACGGGATGTCCGCCTCCCACTCTCTCACATCCCTGTAATCCCGCTGCCCCATCTTCCTGTTATCCCACCAACACAAAAATTAATAGGGCTTCTATGGGATGTCCCACTTGTCCCAATTTCTGATCAATCATGGAAGACAGCCTTCATGGCTCCATGACTCCATCGCTCCCCGGCAAGATCCTTCCCGGAGGTCGGGCTTCCGGGAAGAGCTCGTCGTTGTAGCTAGCTGACTCCCGAAGCTGCTGGCTCGATCGACTATGACGTGCCGCGTGCGCCGCCGCACCACCAAGGACGCCGCGGCCTTGGCCCACCAGCAACAGCCGCCCGACTCGACCTCCGCCGCCTCGACCCTTCCACCGGCGCCTCCCTCGCGCCGCGCTACTCTGCCCATCTCCGCCGCCTCCGCCTCGCCGGGTGCGCCGACGCCGCGCCCCTTCCTCCGAGCCACCAACCTCCGCTCCCTCCGCCTCTCCGCCTACCGGGACCTCACCAACGCCGCCTGGCCGTCCTCGCCGCGCACCATGCGCGCCTCGAGGAGCTCCACGTGGGGGCGCCCGACCCCCTCGACCGCGTCTCGTGCGACGCCCTCCGCCACTTCGCCGGAGACCAAGGGAGCTGCAGCGTGGGGACCAGGAGACGGCAGCGGCGGCAGAATATTCCCGTGAGCATTGAGGAAGCACGGGAGGGTTCGCTCGTTCACTCCAGGGACCTGTGGGCTGTCGCTGGGCTAGTTTGGCTCGTCCCATTCAGCCCGTACGGGACTAATGAAATTTCTTAAAGGGATGAACGGGATTATCGGGATGGGATGGGACACGGGATTAATGGAATATCCCATCCCACCTGAAACATTAGGGGCTGCGGCATGCTCTCCTCCGGCACCTGGCGTGTCTTCTGTGTCGCGCCCGGGCAGGAGTCACCGCTTCTAGGCGTCCGGTTGAGGTCGGGAACCGCTGCCCCGGTCAACTTCACCGGCGGCAGGCCGAAGGCGAACCGCGACGCCGCGTGGCCCTGCAAGGGAGCGGGAGTTCCAGGGCGCAGCTGGGAACTTACCGAGCTCACCGACGAGGCCGGAGGCGCGACGCCGGCCATCCCCTCTTTCTTGACGAGCATGTAGCCCTCCGCTAAGCTCGGATGGAGGGCTACTTGCGCGACGCCGGCTTTGATCTGCATCTGCCAGGCCTGCTGGTTGGCGGCCACGGCAGTCTTGATCTTCTGGTTCTTGCGCCGGCCGCGACGCTTCGCGGCCTCGATGATTTTCTCCTCCGGGGAGAGCACCTTCTTTGCCGCCTTCGGCTTTGCCTCCCGGCCGCCGCCGATGGCGGCCCGCTTTGCTTCCGCCGGAGCTGCAGCCTCCATTGTGGCTATCGTGGCTACGGGGGAGTGTGGGGCGGCGGCGGGTGCGAGGATTTGCTCCGCATCCATGGCGGTGGCTGCGGCGGCGAGGACGTCCATCGCTTCTGGACTGCTCGCGCTGGTCTAGTTTGCAATTTCGCGCGGGGAATGGCCAGTGGCGGGAATAATATCGGCCTCCTGTCACTGACGCGCGGGTCCTACGTCTTTTTCGGCGGACACTCCGCGCGACCGCCGAGCGTCCAGGGAGACGCAAACCTGGCGCATATTTGGGCCAGGTTTGCGTCTCCGCGGACGGCCCGGTCATTTTGCGTCGCGCCGTTGGAGCAGGCCCCAGACGCATTTCCGGTCACGGCGGACGAAAACGGTCGCTGCAACCGTTTGCGTCGCGCCGCTGGAGATGCCCTTAGTCTATTTTCTCTCTGAACCACGCGAACGGAAGAGAGCGCGCAGTGCATAAGCGTCTGCATAAGCGCGGGCTGTTAGCGTCGTGCGTTGGGGAGGACGGACGCTTCAGTATTCTTTAAATTATAATTGCGATTTATTTTTCTCTCTAAGCGTCTGCATAAGCGCTCCCGATTGAATATGCCCTAAGATCCTACTATGGTATCGTTTCCTGAACTCGTTGGTTCTTGAACCTTAATACGTACGGAAACCAGCCGGGTCTGAGTCACGTCCGACAACATTTATTCTCTTTTTCTGTCAAAAAAGGGTTTTTTCCACGTACCTGGACTCCCTGTCGACTTCGGACCCAGCCTACCTAGTATATACAGTACACACGTATGCTGGTATCCAGCAGTATTACATTACACAAGTCGGGCGATCCAGATCTTGATCAAGCTCTGATCGATCGATCAATGGCATCGTCGTCGTCAGTTCCGCCATGGTCTGACATCCCGGAGGACATCCTAGCCCTCGTCATCGACCGCCTAGGCTGCACCTCACCTGACCACCACCGGAGACGCCGCCGCTTCACCTTCTCAATGGTGTGGTCTCAGATCCTACACCTACACTGGAATATCTCTTTCGACCGTGACGGCTTCGAGGCCTTGTGCCATGTCCGGCAGCGCGCGCTCTCCGCTGACCGCGCTCGCTTCCGGGCGGTGTGCCGTTCGTGGCTTCAGGCTATGCGCCACCACGACGCGGCGACGCGGCTGCTGCCGTGGGTCGTCTTCTCCGATGGCTCGTTCTTGGTACCCTTCGATGATGACGATGGACACCGCTCCCTGCCTACTTTGCCAGATAAAGCGACGTGCATTGGCTCCACCGACGACTGGCTCGCCCTTGACTGCATCGACGAAAGGAAAGCCCATACTTACTTCCTGCACAATCCTTTCTCCGACACCACGGTGCCGCTACCGGAGCTGAACACCATCATCGGCAACGTTTCCGAGCTCTTCGAGGTCCGCAAAGTGCTCATGCATTCAGGCCCTAGTGATGTCGTCGTTGTCCTGACGAACAACTGGAATCATCCCCTCATCTTGGTCAAGCCAGGGAAGGGCGTGTGGCTGCCTGAGCCACAAAAGGCTCCTTTCATCTACATCATGGACGTTGCATTTCTTGGAGGCAAACTCTACGGGATCACCCACACCAAGGACCTCGTCTACCTCGGTATCGGTTTCGATGGCGATGGCGTGCCCAACGTTACCAGTATCGAGCGCCTCATCAAGTGCCCGCCCTCCCACATATACCGTCTCCATGTATGGAGGGATGATGACAACGACAACTCCGAGGTCAGCAACGATAACGATGGCGATACAGATGAGGACGACATGGACTACATCGACGAGGAACTAACACAAGAGGAGAATGAAGAGGAATGTGCATTAGATGAACTTAGGGACAAAACTGGCGATGAGAAGGTTCTTGAGGGTATAGCCTACCTAAAAGATACTGACGTGTCACATGAATCAAAGGATTTCATTATGGTCATTTGGTACTTGGTCCAGTCACGTGGAAAGTTACTCATGGTGAGAAGACATTTGCGGGTGCCCAACGCGGAAGAAGGCATCAACCGCACTCGCAAGGTAGAGGTTTTTGAAGCTTCTATTCGCAAAGGTGTGTGGGTGCCGGTTTTAGATGAACTTGGTGGTCAAGCGCTTTTCATTAGCAAACGCTACTGCAAGTCAATTTCCGCCTATGCTGGTGTGGAAAAGGATACTATCTATTTTGCCGACACAGGCGAGCTATTCAATATCAAATCGCGAACTATGAGTAAACCACAGAGAGGCGTCGATCACTGGCAATCAACGTGGATGTTTTCCCCTGATCTTGTGGTGTAATAATCATGTAAAAGTATAGAGTTAGTTAAGCAACATCATTGTACTTAGTAGCCTAATGCAATTGTAGTAAGAACACTCGGTTCAATTCATACCTAGATGGAGTCATTTGTGTTTTTATCTCTCAAATAGCTTTAACATATATCTAATGAATCATTCACCCTGAGCCGGCATGAGTTATTTATTGCAGAACTGAACTCTATGCATGACATATTATTTCTATAAACTAGATGAAACCCACGCGTTGCTGCAGATATGCTTAAATATGTGAGACAATGTACATAGCTGATGATTTTGCTTCTATACACTCCATTGTACATCTGAACGAATCACTAACTTGTTGATTTTGTCCTCCCATGAAACACCAAACTATGTGCTATGCTCCATTAAAAGCACACAGTAGCAATAGTCGTGTTTAATTTTCATTTCTCCAATCCCTCCACTCGAACAAACAGAAATAGAGAGTAACACGTTAATATGAGAATTTTATTTTAACATCTGAACAATTGACTCCTCTGGTGATCTGACTTTTGATAGTAGGGAAACTACATATATACATTTCTCCAAAAAAAAGGTAAAAGCTTCAAAATAAATTGTGGAAATGTAGAAATTCTAGTTAGATGCAAACTGAGCAAGTCACAATAAAGTAGTATAAAATACTGTATTTTTTAATGAGTACCTAGAGTTGTTGATCTGCTGAAATTCAAGGGGAAAGAACAAACAAAATGGTGCATTCATTCATATACGATAGGAATTCATAATTTCTTGTAGTAATGTCTAACTTTAGGTAGCGTAAGTGATTGAGTTATAGACAAATATTTATAGTAGAGAACAACAAACGTTATCTCAAGACACTCTGTGTAATAATTAGAGTCATGGTGATTGAAACGATAAGCATATATAGGTTTTTTCCTTGGTCATGAAAAATGATGAGAGGGATGTTTCGGAAATTGAAACTTTTGCTCCCGCAATATCGAACAAAAATGATATATAGACATTATACAATGGAATGTATATGAAATAAAATGGAGCTGAAAGTGTTGCTGTCGGCGGCCAGAGGTTCTACCATGCCACATCGGTGCTGCTACCACCGACCATCGGTGTTGCTGCAAGCGCCATCATGCCGGTGCTGCGTCAGCAACGCCACATCAGGTTCTCTGACGACAGCCGTGGCCACGGAGGAGCAACGCCTATATGCATAGACTGGGGGAGGCAGATCGCTGAGAACGGATGCGTAACACGAGGAGGGCTGCTGCACCAGCGACCACACGGCCGGCCGCTTCTCCGGAGGACCATCAATAGAGTTGTTGCTGGTGCGAGCGGCCGGAGTCATGTGAGGATGGCGCTGTGAGATCCCACTTGTTGTTGTGTTTTTCTTTCTTTCGTTCTTTTTGCGGGAAAGATTGTGAACGTATACGATGGCTAAATTGTACGGTTGGCAACCTATGATCGGGGGATCTGATCCCGAGGGAAGCTCAACACTTTTTTTTTGCGAGAAATCCACCGATCTATTAATAATCATCAACAGTAGTACAAATAATCCAAAAAGTAAAGAAAATTACAAATTGGTACTCAGACCACCTAGCGACGACTATAAACACTAGCACGAGCCGAAGGCGCGCCACTGTCCTCGCCCCTCCATCGCCGGAGTCAGGCAAAGCTTGTCGTAGTAGAGCTTGTTATAGTAGATAGATGGGAAGTCGTCGTGCTAAGGTCCCAAAGGACCAGCGCACCAGAGCAGCAACCATCGCCAATGATGACAACCGTAGATCGGAAGAGACTGACATGAAACCACACCAACAAACACGAAAACCGACCGGATCCCAGGAGATCCGACGGGCACACAACTCCACGCGTCCTCCGTCAGCGCTAGATGCACCACCGGAGCGAGGATAGGACAGGGAGGACCTTATTCTGATTTCAGGATGTAGCCACCGCCTCACCATCCCAAAAAAGAGACTAAAAAGCAAACTAAATTAAGAACGAAAAATCCCCGCCGGCGAGGGACCGTGGTCCGCCACACCTCCAAGGCCCCAAGGCCACCGGAGGCGGAGCGGACCGGCGGTATCGCCGGCGAGGAGGACGGAACCCTAGATAGGTTTGTGACTTTTCCGCCGCCTCCTGGGTTGCGTACCGGTTCGTGGCCTGACTTGATTATAGCCCCTGAGGGAAGCTCAACGCTTCTTTGCTGAACTCGATGATGCGGCCTATCTACAGCTGGCAGCCTCAAAACAACAACATAGAGAAATAGTTGTCTCTATGAGAGCTCGTAAACTGGGCAAAACCGAATAATAACTGCCGATTTACGGGTTCAGTTCAAAAAATGGCGCAGATCTATTATCGTAAACGAGCCAAAACCGAAAAAAAGTTTTCAGGCCGAGACCGAAAACCCAACTCGACATGTATTTGTAGGGGCTGAAAGGGCGAACTGAACACAAAAATCTATTCGTGACGCGCTGAAATTTCAGATCGAGCTAACTGCTTCCGCCGGTACAGTCGCCGGAATCCAACCAAATTCCGGCGAGCCAGCGACGACGTGGGGCGGCGCGGGTGGGGCGGAGCAGGGCCGGGGCTGGCCGGGACGAGGCAGGGCGGGGCAGGTCAGTGCGGGGCCGGGCTGGCCGGGACGAGGCAGGGCGGGGCAGGTCAGTGCGGGGCCGGGCAGGCCGGGGTGGGGCCGGGCTAGGCGGAGCAGGGCGGGCGCGGCCGAGGCGAAGCAGCACGGGGCGCATGCGGGGCGAAGCAGGGCGCGAGCGGGGTGAGCAGGGCGGGGCTTACGACTGGGGCAGAGCAGGCCGGGGTGGCTGGAGGAAGAAGAAGGAGGAGGCAAGAAAAAAGGAAAAAAAAACGGATATCATGGGTCTACTGATATATTTAGGAATATGGTTTTTTACAGTTTTAATTTACGGCTCTCTTATGCATTAGTTTTTGATCTATAAATACGAATTCAGTGAACTGAACTCTAAATTTTCGGTTCGCGTTTTTACGGGGCTCTGAAATCGAGGCTATGACCAGTGGGTCCAATACGCAGTCATAGAGGGGATCGTGCGGGTGCCCAGCGAATAGGACGGCACTGCACGGTGCGGCCAAGATACTGCTGGGGCCCAGCAGTCAGCGTCCATAGCCGAAGATCGAGCGAGCCGCATTTATCACCAGCCGCCGCATCGCTCTCTCGCCCAGTCAGTCCCCTTCGGCCACCTTCCGCCCGCCCACCTTTCTCCACGCCAGACGAGAGCATGGCGGCGCAGATGATCATTCGGGCGTCCGGCAGGGTCTCCGCCGTCGCCCGCAACGGGACGGTCGCCGCTCTCAAGGTGGAGGTGGCCGCCGCCGGCGCTACTGCGGGCCACTACGCGACGCACGGCGCCTTCCGCGCACTCGCCGTCGCGTGCGGGGCGCTTGGGTTCGTCGGCGGCGCGGCCTACCTCTGCTACTCCAAGGGCGTCGGCTTCACCGACTACCTCCTGTCCCCCGCTACGTCCAACGCGCCTCGTCACGACCGTGAAAGGTAGCTAGCTAGGGTTCGTTTCCGGTACCAATGCTTGGCTTGATTCGGGGTTTAGGGTTTCTGGAGGTTCGATTCGGGGTTGTGGGTTTGGTTTGGTTTGGTTCGGGTTTTGGTTTTCCACAGCGGGGTTTGAGGGTTTGATTCTAAATCTTCTCCCGCACTCGCTGATGACCTCCTCGCAGGGCCAACGCGCTAAAGGCGGAGTGGAGAGGAAAGCGTCTCCGCTGTACACGGGAGATTCGACGCTTGACCAGGCATTAGGACAGGTTACTTATAGGTGAGCATCTCCATTTCCGATCCACGCCAGTCTGAGTATTTGTGGTATTAGTATATATCAGCGCATTGCTTGTGTAACCTCAGCGCTTTGCATGTCTGCTTAAATTCATTCTGTAAAAAGGTGCTAGATGCATATCTGGCTCTCTGGTCTGATTATATTGTTCTGCACCTGTATCTGTGCTTGTTTGAGATGATCATATGGGTGTGACTTTGTGTGCAATAAACTTATAATTGTCTTGTTCACAAATTGTTTTGGGGACAGCGAGGACGTGTAGGACTTATCAGCTACAGGTTAGAAGGCCTGGCCGAATGATAGCCTCAGTTTTGCACAAGGCATTGTTACCCGGATATGCATTGCCCATCTATGTAATCAGATTGTGGTCTATGTGAAAAACGACTGGCTTGACAAGTTAAGAGTACCATGACCTTAAGTTCTTCTGAACAATTTTACTTCTACTGCATTTTTTTATCGGGTCACTTGTTTATGGCTGGAAACTGTTGTTTATAGCTGTTATCTCATCTTTCCTTCATTTTTGTGTCGAAGAAGGGCTAATAATTACCAACTTAGTAGTAATCTCACTGTCTAATGTCAATTTGGAAGCATGTCCCGATAACACAAGTTTTTTGGTTTTCTTCTTTGAGCATCTCAATTTCAGATCCACGTCAGTCTGATAAGGTCACTATATGTAGTATATATCAGCGCATTGCTTGTGTAACCTCAGTGCTTTGCATGTCTGCTTAAATTCATTCTGTAAAAAGGTGCTAGATGCATATCTGGCTCTCTGGTCTGATCATCATGTTCTCCACCTGTATATATGCTTGTTTAAAATGACCATATGGGTGTGTCTTTGTGTGCAATGAACTTATAATTGTCTTGTTCACAAATTGTTTTGGGGACAGCGAGGACGTGTAGGACTTCTCAGCTATAGGTTAGAAGGCATTGGCGAATGAGTAGCCTCAGTTTTGCACAAGGCATTGTTGCTAGGATATGCATAGCCCATCTATGTAATCAAATCGTGCTCTAACTGAAAAATGACTGGCTTGGCAACTTAAGAGTACCACATGACCTTAAGTTTTGCTGAACAATTTTACTTCTCCGGCATTTTTATCGGTCACTTGTTTATGGCTGGAACTGTTGTTTATATCTGTTATCTAATCTTTCCTTCATTTTCATGTTGAAGAAGGCCTAATAATTACCAACTTAGTAGTAATCTGACTTTCTAATGTCAATTTGAAAGCATGTTCTGATAATACAATGTTTTTTTCATTTTTTCTTTGAGCATATCTGTTTGTCCCTGGCCATAACAAATTGTTGTTAAGTCAAGTATGGGACGTTCAGGCACGCCTTCTCCTGTTCTTCTTTCTGGTAGTAGGTGATCTTCTGGGTGCACCCGTACTTGGCGTTAGAGCAAGGAACCATGACGGATTCCATGAGATATTCCATCCCTAAACAGTGCTTGAAGGTTGTTTTGGCAGAGCATAAGTGGCACTTGTTCCGCACGAGCTTGGGACGGCAAACAGAGCATACAAAATGCCCCACAGAACACTGGAATAGGAAGAATGAACAGGGTCAGAATAAAGCTAAATAACTATGTTGTAACATGACAAATTAGTATCCCTCAAATTTATGCTACCGCTACTTTATGGGGGCAGTTTGGGTACATTCAACATGCTAGTCTACAAGTTTGAAGTTTTAAACTTATAGTGCGATCGATACACTAGTGAAGCTATGATATCAAGCTTAAAGTTCTGCTTGTCTCTTGTTAGAGCTACCACCTTCCATATCGCGACCAACACTCCTTGCTTCATTTTGCAATAATGCATTAAGCTACTCAGATCTTGTACTTGTGTTTCGATGATGGTAGTACTGTACAATGTCTATTGTGGGTTTATGTTCTTTTTCTTTTGCTCAAATAAGGAATCGAATAATTTACAGTAGTGCTGACTGTTGGAGATATGTTTAGCTTGTTATCATAACTAGATTATGTGTCTAGATCATCGTGGTTAAATGTCATATATAGCTGTCCTATTGTTCTTTAACCGCCCTTTGTCTCTTTGCAGGTTTTGCACAGAGGTTCGGAGTAACTACTGATGGGATTAGTTTTTCACCAAGTATCGAATTACTACTGATGGGGATAGTTTCGTGTGACGGATCGAGGGTAAATGAAGACATAGACGAGGCCTAATACTGTTACGTCTGCCTTTTATACTACGTATATCTGTTATCTGCTTGGTCATTTGTGCGTACAAGTACTTGATTCTTGGGGATGCTGTCTATTATCCCGATGTCTCTCTTTCTACAAGTAATTCCTAGGGATGCTGTCTATTATCCAGAAGGCATATGGTGAAACTTGGCCCTGTGTGATATATGTTTGATGAGTATGATCTTGTTTCTGAGGCCAGGCACCTCCAGTACTGTATTATTCCTTTGACGCTCCTCTGATGTCATAGCTGCGCTGCCCTGGTTGCTGCCGGCGGATTCTGTGGTGCTACCCAGTAGAAGGTTGCAACACTGGAAGTGTACGATGGTGTTTGACCAATTTTGATAAACTCTATGGTCATTTTTGGATGGGTCCAAAGTGCATGGGGGTCACCGCTTAGCCATAAGAACATGGATCTTCACGTTGACTGCGATGACGGCGGCAAAACGGGTTGATTCCCTGTGGCGAAGGAAGATCAGAATGAACCCAATGCTCTGTCTAACGTCGATGTCGATACATCGCCCGTAGGTACATCTCATGTCACAATATGGACGATTTTGGTAGCCTGCAACAGTTTCCTACACCACTGGGAAGTCCTCTGTGCGTCGCAGACGGGTCATGTGCTATAAAAGTCACGTTGTTTGGTAGTTTGCACAAAGTTTTTTCGGTCTCGTGGAGATTTGGGCTCTGCCCGTTTGGTAGGTCGGTTTTCAGGCCTACTAGTAGCCCAGAACGGCGCCCCTGTTGTTTGGTTGCAACCTATAATTTGCTTCTGCTAACCTCTTCCTTTCAGTGGTGAGGTTACCAGCGATCAACAACAGAAGAAAAAACACAATCATAGTTCAGGCAAACTTAGCACTAATCATAGTTCAAACACGGTCATAGTTGACGACACAGTACAATCATAGTTCACGACATAGCAGAGACGATCATAGCTCAACACACGACAGGAACAACAACTAGACACAGACATGGTAGCAGCGACACAGAACCAGGTAAGCTCCAGACATGACTTTCGAAGACGACACACCTGGTGGCATCGCCATGGTAACGACACCTGGTCTTCACCTCAGTGCAGGTGTGGTCGAAGATGACCACACTGTACTCGAAGGAGGACACCTTCTTCAAGATGAGGAACTTGCCTACCTGCAGCTGATGGGCGACGGCGAAGCCCGCCCACCCCTGGTCGATGTATACGTCATCGCCTTTTCTCATCATAGTCATCCTCCAGTTGCAGTCAGTGTTGACGATGATGTTCGAAGGAATTTCTCCGAACCACCTAATGAAATCTTGAGGGATCCGGAGCCGGCTGAAGGTAGGCCTGAAGACGATGCGCAGGAACTGGTCCGGCCCTACGTCCGGCTGGAAGTGGCCGACGTTAGCCGCCCTTCGCTTCTTCGACGGTCCCTCCTCGGGGGTCTCAGGTGACCCAAGCTTGAGTTTCTCAGTCTACCACAAGAACACATGACATTAGAGGTGTGCCTGCTCAAAAGTATATAGATGAAAACAAACATTGAAAACATGTTAGGGCATCTCCAACCGGGCGACCCATCCCGCGCCCGCGCGTCCGGATGGGTCGAAACGGACAAAAACGCGGCCCAGCGCGCGGACCCATCCCTAAAACGGATGCCCGCGGCGTCCGGAACGACGCAAACCCGGCCCAAATCTTGGCCGGGTTTGCGTGGCCGCGGACGCGAAAGGCCGGTCGCTCGCGTCCTCCCTTGTCCGCCCCGGCCCGCCCGTCCGCCACCGAAAACACAAGGCCGCCGCACACATCTCCCCACCCGCTCCGCCGCCACCCACGGACCGGCGATTTCGGAGCGCGTCGACGCCGGCCATCGTCGTCGAGACGCCGGCAAGCGGGCGGAAGCATAGGTCGAGGTCCCGCGCTGCTTTCGCCGCGTCGTAGCAGCAGTCGGAGGACGCCGGCGCCGGCGTTGTTGTCCTCTCACCGTCGCGACACCTCCCGCCGTTCGCAGCTGCGCCGTTTCCGCCGGAGGTGAGCCCTCCTGCACCGTGTTTCCGGACCGCAAGTCGGCTGAGACGGCCATGGCTGCAGGTCCCTAGAGAAGCATTTGGATCGCCTCCGCCTCGCGAGGTGTTCGTTCAAAAGCTCGAACTAATATGTGTCCCTTTTCAGATCATGGTGGACAGCGACGACGAGTACTACTTCAAGAACTTCATCGACACGTCGTCGAAGAGGAGTCCGACGACGAATTTTTCACGGATGCTGCGGTGCTCATCCACGAGCACATTGTCTCGCAGATCCCCGTGTTCCGGGGTCGTTGCCGGGCGCGCGGCCGCCTTGGACCGCAAAAGAGAACGCGGCCACGACCAGCTCTACAACGACTACTTCCAACCCAATCCATTGTTCGTGCCGCACTTGTTTCGCCGTCGTTTTCGGATGAACAGGCCGCCTGTTCCGCCGGATAATGGATGGCGTCAAGATCTACGACGACTACTTCGTGCGAAAGTGGATGCACTTGGCAAGGTAGGCCTCTCTTCGTACCGGAAATGCACGGCAGCGATTAGGATGCTCGCATATGGCGTTGCCGGTGATTTCGTAGATGAGTACACGCGCATGAGTGAGTCAACCGGCCTGGAATCGATGTACGGGTTCTGCGGAGCGGTGATCGGTTCGTTCGGAGAACGAGTACCTCCGGCAACCAAATGCCGAGGACACGGCCTCGTCCGTTGTCGATCAACGCTTCCGGGGGTTTCTGGGATGCTTGGCAGCATAGACTGCATGCATTGGGAGTGGAAGAACCGCCCCTTTGGTTGGCAGGGGTCATACAGCGGCCATTCCGAGGGGTGCACGGTCATTCTTGAAGCTGTTGCTTCCCATGACACATGGATTTGGCACTCATTCTTCGGAATGGCTGGCTCGCACAATGACATCAATGTGCTGCAGCGCTCTCCGGTGTTTGATAGGCTAGCGTACGGTCGGTCCCCCGATGTGGATTTTGAGATCAATGGCCACCACTACACCAAGGGGTACTACCTTGCTCGATGGTATCTATCCACCTTGGGCTACACTCGTGAAGACAATCCGAAACCCCAGCTCGAGCAGGAGGCAAGGTTTGCCAAAGAGCAGGAGGCAGCCCGGAAAGATGTCGAGCGGGCGTTTGGCATCCTCCAAGCTCGTTGGGCTATCGTCGGACACCCCGCCGGAGCCCGGGATGTGCAAACTCTGTGGGAGGTGATGACCGCTTGTGTAATCATGCATAACATGATTGTTGAGGTAGAGCGGGATGATTCACTCTTTGATAATGAATGGGACGGCCAAGGAGAGTTGGTTACTCCTCAACGTGCTTCAGGCTGATTTGGTCGAGCACATGTGGCAGCATGTAGGCAACAATGCTGCAAACAACAATGATGAAGGAGCCTAGAGCATTTTGTATCGTTTCTTCATTTTATTTGAATAATACTTTATCCTTGATTACATGGACTATGTAATGTATAATACATTTAGAGCATTTCAACTATTTTATATATTTTTTCTATAATTTATTTTGCGTTTTTCTAGTGATTTTACAAGAAAAACATACCATGGGGCGCCGCGACCCAAATCCGGCGCGTTGGGCGCAGCGCGCGACCCAAACGGACGCGCGGACGCGGGGCACCGTCCGCGCGTCCGCTCGGGCACGCAAACGGCCCAAAACGGACGGCCCAGCGCGTCCGTTTGGGTCGCCCGGTTGGAGATGCCCTTATGCCTCATACATTGGTTCACACGACAGCTCAAGGGACTGCCCTCAAACTAAGACAAGTGTGCAAATAATCACACACACAAGACTAAGTTTGAGGGCAACACATTGCCTTCTAGTGTGTCATTGTTCAATCATTAGCCAATGCACTAGACAAACAAAATGAGGTCTCATATATTGGATCACACGGCAGGCAAAGGGACTGTCCGCAAACTAAGTCTAGTGTGCAAGTAATATGGCACACATGATTAAGTCTGAGGGCAGCACCCTGCTTCCGTTGTGCCATAGTTAAATCATTGGCCATTGCAGAACTGAAGAAGTACAAATATGGAAATCAAGGTAGCATAGGCCTCATACAATGAGGACATATGGAGGAGATGTTTGATCAGAACCAATGGCATGGTCATGTTCAGCCATGCCATAAGTTCTGATCAATCATCTCCTCACACTATGATTCCCGGTTACAATCATCAGCCTAGTTTAATCAGAGACAACACAATCGAAAACAAACTAGCGCGACTCATTCCGCACAGCAATCACAACATGCTAAACCCCAGCACAAAAAAACCTTCCCTTCTCTGCATGCACGGTAAAATCTGGCAGTTTCAGCAATCCACAGTCCGATCTAGGAAGGATCTACCGCGATTGGAGATTGGAGTAACAAATCTAAGCAAATCGAGACCGTGAACAGCAAGAACTGGACAAGAGCAACAACCAATGGGGACGAACACCTTGCAAACATTAGTCTGAACCCAATCCTAATGGAAACCCTAGCAGATCTAATGTGCATGTCGTCGCAAATGCCCGAGAATGGCATGTTCTGACACAACGAGTATGAAGGTGAGAAGGAGAGATCGTTACCGCCATTGTTCCGGCCGAGGACGAGCTCGAGGTCGCGAGCGAACTCGAGATGCCGATTAAGACTGCGGAGCAGGTTGCGGCCGATCTCGCGGTGCTGCTCGCCGACGTCTCCTCCTCCGGTAGCGGTGCTCCTCCGTGCGGCGGTCCAGCGGATTGGTTGGTGGAAGGGGAACCGCCGGGTGATATGACAGTTTGGGGGAGGTGAGAGTGCGGTCGCGAGTGAGAGGAAGGATATGATAATTGGATTCCCAAAGATGGAGACATGAGACTGATTGTGGGTATCAGAGTTCATTGATCGCACGGCGGGACAATGGGATATGGAGAAGCTGAACATGCATTTTCTACCAATGGATGTGCAGATTATTCGCAACATACCGATCAGCACCAGGAACCAGGCTGACTTATGGGCGTGGCACTACGACAAAAAGGGTACCTTCAGTGTACGATCGGCTTACAGAATGTTGTCGTGCATCAAAGATCGACGCGAAGCCTGGCTGGAGGGAAATGCGACGAGCTCGGACCAAAAGGGTCTACAGAAGAACTGGACCAACCTCTGGCATATTTAGGTTCCTGCGAAGGTCAAATTGTTCTTGTGGCATTTGGTAAAACAGTCTTTGCCAACATCAGATCTTCTTCATCACCGTCATATATCACCATCGATATCCTGTGGCATCTGTGGCGCTGAGGATTCATGGCAACATTCACTTCTGGACTACATGATGTCGAGGTGTGTATGGGCTCTCTCTGATGACGATATGGTGGAGCACATGTGCCAGGTGCAGGAAAGGGGGCTTGGAATTGGCTATTTGCGATGTGTGATTCCTTGTCCCGGGAGAAGGTAACCCGCATGTGTGTCACCCTTTGGGCGATCTGGCATGCGCGGCGGAAAGCGGTCCACAAAGACATCTTCAAAAGCCCGCTCTATCAGCACTCATCATTTTATCGAGAATTTCTTAGCTTAGGTTAATCATACGAAGATTGTGCGACAGGACCCTGGGTTCCCCACCGCCGTGAGTGGCCAAGATCAATACGGATGTTGGTGTGGCCATAAATGGCGATGCTGGGGCGATTGCGGTTGTCGCGCGATCGGATGCTGGTGTTTATCCGGGGGCATCCAGAGTTCATCTAGCTGGTGTGTCTGACCCAGAGGTACTGGAGTCCTTGGAGTACGGGAAGGCGTGAATCTTGCGCAGGACCTTAATCTACCAAGGATCAGGATAGCGACGGATTGCTTGAGGGGGGTGAAAGCTCTGAAGGAGGTTTATATAGGAAGCTATAGCCAGGAAAACTCGCGGTTGAACCGGCGGGCATGTGCTCCCGGCAGAATTCGCGCTGCCATTGGTTGAAGTGCGGTGTGGGGTCCACGATGGCAGATCTAACAAGTGCTGATACTAGAAATACCGGGAGAGAATACAAAGGATGGGACCCACCATTACGAGGGGAATAGATCTGCAGTTATCTCCTTCTTCTTCCCAGATGCGGCTTGGTCAGGGCCTCGGCCAGGCTGTCCTTGGGCGATCTCATCGAGGAGGCTGTTGAGCCCCCGCGCAGCACACTCCACGGCCTGCATCTCGGCGAGGAGGTCGAAAGACGGCGGCGGTGGCCGTGGTCCTGGCACGGAACGGTGGCAACGGGGACAGGGCGACGTCGGAGCGAGCTCGGGGCGGGGCTCGGGGCAGCTGCACGGCACACGCGACGGCGTCCCGCGGCGCGACCGTGCTGCTCCTCCACCTCGGCTCCTCCCACGGCCGCGACGGACGTGGCTGCGTAGCGGACGCGGATGCGCGGGCGGGGCGGCGTGGCGGACGCGGCGGGCGTGGCAGACACGCGTGGGCGTGCTCGCAAACGGCGCGGCGACGACGACGCGCCGTTCCTGGCGTGCGTGCTTCCACGTGGGCGGGGTTGGGAACAGCCTGGCGATGGCCTGGTGCTGCCTCCGCCAGTCCACCGAGAGGCCTGACGTCGGGGCTCGCCGTCTGCCTCAGCTCGCTCGCGCGGCGGGACAGGGCGGCGTCGAGGACGGAGCGGCGTCAGGCCATCAGGGACAGGGCGACGTCGAGCTAGTGTCGGTGACGGGGGCGGCGTCGAGGATAGGGCGGCGTCAGCGACAGGGCGGCGTCGAGGACGGGGCGACGTCGGGGACAGGGCGCCGTCGAACTGGCGTCGGGGACGGAGCGGCATCGAGGACAGGGCGGCGTCAGGGACAGGGCGGCGTCGAGGATGGGGCGGCGGCGGGGACAGGGCGTCGTCGAGCTGGCGTCGGAGACGGGGGCGGCGTCGACATGGCCTCCAGGCGAGCTCGGGGAGGAGCCGGGCGCGGCGGTGATGTTCTGGGGATGGGATGGGGAACGATGGGGCGTGGGAGAGGACAGAGGGCCCCACACGCGTATATACTGTCATTTTGTATCTGTATATGGAAAGCACCCATTCCGTCAGTGGACCCCACGAAAAAAAATGGACCAATCAGAAGCTGATTTCGCGCAGGATCACATGCCGCCCGGTTCCATTAGTCCACTCTCGCTATAGCCACATCATCCAAGAAATAACGGCAAATGCAGCGAGCCTGGTGGAGGTCTCGTTTATGCATGAGCATCGATCATCCAACACAGAAGCCCATAACCTTGCACGTTTACTGTTGTCTTCTTCTGTTGATCGCTATATTTGGCTTGTTAATCCGCCCAAGAGGATTTGTATTCCTCATATTTTCACATTTTAATAAAAGGGCCGGCCCTCCATGCCGCAATGTAGTACATATAAGCTTTTTAAAAGTTACGTTGTAAAGTCTGATCAAATTTATTTAATAAATTATATATATGACATATAAAATTATACATCATGATGAATCTAATAGTATTGATTTGATATTCTAGAGTCTATATGTTTTCTACGTACTTGGGCAAACTTTAAATATTTAACTTTTGGCAAAACTTATATGTACTACATTTTTATCAAGAGAGTGGACTTTCTAAGTAGGTACTCACATGCACGGTGCATCAAGATTCATGCTAGCTTTTCTTTTCTCTGAACAGACATTTTTGTTTTTACCTCTGGCACTATACAATTTATGGATTTGACACTTTGCAGTTCACTGAAATATCTATGATAGACTAAAAAAATAGTTCCGATTTTTTTCTATATATATATATATAGTTGAGTTGTGTGGAATTTTAAATATTCAAAAAAATGCACAAAAATCCCATACAATTTTGACACATTATATTTGTAATATTTCAGTGGCATAAATCTATATACTCCATCTGCCTCAAAAAAAAGTTGCACAACTTTTCTAGATATGAATGCATCTATAATTAAAATATGTTTACATACCTCTGTATATATGTAAAGTTGAGCATTTTTTGGATGGAGAAAGTATTATATAGTTTAAGAGATACAAATAATAATAAATCAAAAAAAAAGTGTGGATGTGCACCTGTCATGGTGGTCACTCGAAAGTTTTCCTTTTGTCAAGGAGGAACTAGTTAATGTTACTTAGGAATAGCTCAAACAAAGTTTATGGTTATTATGGATAAGAACATTGTTGGGCAAAACGTATCATATGTTGAATAATAACAAGTATAGCCGAAGTTGTAATTGTAACCTGAGTTGAAATTTGAGACCTAAGTTGACATTTTTCAGTCCGGCCCTCCGGGCGGTATGACTTGCGTTTCTGAAACCTGGTAAAAGTCCCCAGCACATATCATGGATAATTGTTATTATTATAAGGGGGAAATATATTGTTATGGACGCAGAGCACAAGTTGCTCATACTTTAGCATTCTCTTTTAGACTACCCACAATAAAAGTATTATATCTAGTATCATGCATTCATGCATGCAAAACGTTGATATGGAAGTGCAATTACAGATGAGAGAGAGAATATTAGTATTATAGGTACATACCGTATCATAGCACGTACTAAAAAAAATTCAAGTAAATCTTGTACATATATTTATATTGAGACTCTAAAAATCAATTAATACGAGAATACTATGATACCAGTATAGTAGTATCGCATTGTGACTAGTCTTACACAAAAAACACCTCATTGACCAATTTCTCTAGATTCACCCATGATGGCCCACCTGGCAGTGCCGCCGCGGTAGCCTTCTCCTTCCACTTCGTCGCCATTCTCTTCATCTCCTTCCCCTTGTCCCCTTCCATCGCCTCCCGGATGGCCGTCTTCACCTCGTCTCTGCAAATGTTGCCACCGAGCTCCACGCCGACTCGCCACTCGGAGCAAGCGAACCTGCTATTGGTTTGCTGGTCGGCGCCGAGCGGCCAGCACACCATGGGCACTCCGGCGCAGATGCTTTCCAGCATCGAGTTCCATCCGCAGTGCGTCAGAAACGCCCCGGTCGCCTCGTGCTGCAGCACCTCCGCCTGCGGGCACCAGCTCGCCACGTGGCTCCTCGCCCTGGTCGCCTCCCAGAACTCCGGTGGCAGCGGCAGCGCCGCCGCCGCGTGGCCGCCCTTCACTTCCTCATTCCTGAGCACCCACAGGAACTCATGCCCGCTGTTGGCCAAACCCCACGCGAACTCCTGCAGCTGCTCGCTCGTCAGTGCTGCAATGCTCCCGAAGCTCACGTACACCACCGAGTTCGGCCGCTTCCCCGCCAGCCACTCCATGCAGCTGTGGTTCTCCTTCAGAAGGTTTGATCCCAGTGTGTCCGACGCGCTACCGGCGGCGGTGACCTGCTTGATGAGCAGCGGCAGTGGTCCGACGACATAGCTAGGTGGCAGGATAGCTGACATCGCAGCCATGACTTGGCTCTCCAGCTCGTCGAAAGTGTGGAAGATCACGGCGGATGGAATGGTCCGATGGTGTCCATTAGGCGTAACATCATGGAAAGGAACACGTCGTCGTGCTCCGTTGTGCGGATGAAGCTCGGGAAATCCCTTAGACGCATGTCCTTGGGCATCCCTGGGACCCAGTCGACGAGGGTGCTGTCCAGGTAGCCGTTCCAAAGCTGCTCAGTATCTGTTTGTCAAAGCAGGCAAATATTACTTTCTTCTCCTAATAATGCATTTTTTTTTTGAACACATAATAATAATAATGCATATTTGGATACACTTATGTGGATCAAGTTCGTTTTTCTTTTTACAGAAAAGGGAAAACTTGATCGGATGAATTACTTCTTTTTGTGTCATCTCACACGGGCGATCGATACTTCGTTCAGTTATTATATTTCTTTTATTCTGTTGAAGTTGCTGTTATCTTTTCAATTATTATTGGTACTAGCTAGGGAGTAGTGGCCGGCCATGCTTCTGAAGTTCTAATCTTATCCTGGAAAAGTTGAAGGACCATATTCTTCATTCTTATCATTTTGAATTATCTCGGTATTGTTTACTCTCATGCATGATGGATTGATGGGCTCACACATGTTTGGGTGAAATAAAGAAGAGAAAGTTTGTGCACGAATTTCTTCTTCTGCATACAAAACTGATATTCAAAGGATAGGTTTGACTCTTGAGTAACTAGGAGTCTACGACCATAGATTGGTAAAATATCAAGCCCTTGTATCATTTTCTTGATACTCCTTCCGTTTTTTATTTAGTTCGCGGTCTGCATTTAATCAAAGTTAATCTTTATCAAATTTAACTAGGAATATTGCAGAAGATGTCAACATCTATAATATCAAGCGCATATAAAATAAAAATAAAAAATTATGATGATTCTAACAATATAGATTTTACATTGTAGATGTTGATGTTTTTTTCTAAACATTTGCTCAAAAACATGAAGTTTGACTTTGACTATACCTACAAACACAAAGTGAACGGAGTGAGTACTTGAAATATAATGTGACTATTTCTCACTCGACTTAGAACTAACTTCGTTCTCACTCGCAACTCATATTACAACTGAAGGCTAGTACGAATCACGAGCAAATCTAACGGTCCGGAGAATATTTCTTACTTACATCCCTACTTGCAACTGAAAAAATCTTAGTTGCAACTCCACTTGTAACTGAAAAAATAGTCAGTTGCAACCCAATTTAAAAACTTATATGCATGAATCATAATGCAATCAAACGGCTGACTAAGCACACACTTAGTTCTCAGCTAGCAAATCCTCTAGAAATAAGATACCGGCTAGAATTCTGAAAGTACTAATTACACAAAGTACTTTGGTTCGGAGAGGGTCTTGATTTTACCTTTGAGGGGAATAATGCCCCTGTCGACAAGCTGTTGGCACTGCTGGAATGCCATGAAGCCACATGCGCTGATGGTGCACAGGGCGACACTGCGGAGGCCCATCTCCTTGGCGGAGCGCAGGATTTGCTCGATGTCCGAGACGACGTGGGTCACCGGAGGGAGCTCGGAAACCAGGTCCCTGAAGTGTGGGACGAATGTCTCCAGGGAAAATAGCATGGCGACCATCTCTTCCAAAGCGTCGGGCTCGGACGACGGGAGCTGCAGGCCGTCGGGGACGACCGCGAAGCGGAAACCTGGGATGCCCGCTAGCGCGCCGGGGCCTCGCGAGCAGAGGAGGCGACGGCGGTTGTGCTCGGTGTGGACAAAGGTGATCTGGAATCCGTGGCGGTGGTGGAGGAGCTTGGCTAGCTGGAGCGCCGGCGTGAGGTGGCCCTGTGCTGGGAGCGGGAAGAACACCACGTGCGGCTGGTCGGCATGAGCTGCGGTGGTCGCCATGGCCGCTCCAACTCCATGCATCGGAGTTGCCCGGCCAGGCGTCTTTCTTTCTCCTTTTACTTGGAGCGCTAATTAAATCGCCAATCATCCATAGTTCCATACTATTATAAGAACACGACTGGAGTAGGTGATCGATCCTTTTTGGAGCATTACCGCTGGTCGTTTTTCCACCTGCTGCATAATTGGTGATAGTTATCGGCGCAATATGTCGGCACTCCATTACAAAAAAGTGTTGCAGAAGTTTTTGGTGTGTGTGTAACACTCAATTAACCTGTTGTTGTGTTGATTCAAAATTCCAAATAGAGCTAAAATATGTGGTTCGGACCCGTGAGATTAAAAGGTCTCTCTAGAGCTCAGTGTGTTCGTTCTCAGCTGAATGATGTCATCGAATCTCAACCTATATTGCAGCTCATCATTAGCACGGATTACAAACAAATATAATGATCTGGAGGCATTTTTCGTAGTTGCAACCTCACTTACAACTAAAAAAATATATTAAAATCCGACCTTGCAAGCAAGTATATAAATCATGATGCAAATTTGATGCCGCAGAAGTGTACAGATCACGAGGTTTCGTTCTCGGTCTACTAAAAACTAGCAATTACGATAATTAGAAATACATGGCCCAAATTGTCACGATATAACAAACATTTGGCCTAAAGTGAAATTTACACTGTGCAAGCGCAGGCCCCGGTGGCCTGGATTTTCAGTTTTTACCCTAATCTATATAGGTTTGAGATCCGGCCCGGGTTGCCAGCCCATTTGTCTCGACTGGGCTAAGCCAAAACAGAGGGACAGCGAGCGAAGCAGCGAGACGAACCCTTTTTCCCTCTCCCTGTGTCGCTCAGCGCCGCTCCATCGTCGCTCCGCCGCCCCCGCGTCCGCCGGCCTGACATCCAACGCCGCGCGGCCGAACCCTCCTCCGCCGGTCCCTGGTTCAGGACTGGGGCCGTATTCGGTCGTCCGCACTCGGTCACTCCGCCGCCGACCCGTCCCATCTGCAGCTCTGCTAGTCTGCTGCCTGCTCGCGCGGCGACCCGGCGACAGGAGTCAGCATCCCTGAACGCATCAGCTGCTCCCTCAGCTCCACCGTCGGCTCGCCGGCGCTGGCCCACGCGTCGTCTTCGCTGGTATATACCACTTCATAGTCTGCACTCACCGCTCATGTCCGCTCTGTAGCTTGCATATTGCATACCTGCATGTGATAGACCTTCTACAGTTTTATTCCAGTCCATTCTGTTTATACAATAGCGAGCTCCCTGGTCCACTACAGACGGTTATATAATGAACTGTGTTTACATGCGTACGTGCAGTACTAAAAAATCAAAAACATTTGAATTAAATAAGCCAGTAGGGTGTTCCATGTCATGAGAAAATGTGCGAACCCGAATCCATGACCCTCTGTATTTTTATCTGACGGCATTCATATCCTGGAAACAGTGATCAAACATATCGATTGTGGTCTTGCATTGGTTATGCGCGCGCCATAAAATTCTTGAATTAAAACACTTGCAGATGAAATTTTAACTGAAATTATAGTTATATTCCTCGCTGATTAAACTTGAGTTAAGCCCAGTGCCTCAATGCGGAAATTCCTGATTTCCTGTTCTGTGCTTCACAGGTTCTTGGAGCATCTTAGGCTTGCGTGAATATGGCATCTCCTGCTGAAATGATAGGAAAAAATATGCTTAGTCTACAGAGCTTTCCTGCTAATGTGGTATGCACCCAGTTGAACTATCACCTAATCATGCTTCTGTATATTGGAGTGTAGGTTTTCATTATCATGTATGTTCTCTCCAGGGAAAACAAAGGCTTGGTTTTATCTCTGCTAGAAGTCCTTCCTTGAGAAGGTCACGAATGGTCCGACATTCCTTGGACCTACGTCATGTGTGCTGGTTTCTTAATCAAAGAGTTACTGTTCCGAATATCTGATCAGTGGCTGCTCAAAGTGCCACAGTATGGAGGGGTGTTAATAGTCAATTGATAGAGGAATCTGTTAATGACTTGGAATTAGTTTCAAGGATTATTCACTTTTACCGCAAACCATTTCTTCAGGAGAGTGAGACCAAGGAGTTACTCAGGAAACTGCAGGCAAAGGTTTCTTCTAATATTATTGACATAAAGACTGAGCAATGCTTTAATGTTGAGTTGGAGAAGGCACTAAGTTCTGAGAAGCTGGCAACACTTCAGTGGCTCCTAGCTGAAACTTTTGAACCTGAGAACTTACAAACAGGGAGCTTTCTGGAGGAGAAAGTTTCTGGGAACCCTTATTCTTTCCTCGTTGAAGTCGGTCCTCGGATGACATTTTCAACAGCTTTCTCAACCAATGCTGTATCAATCTGTAAAGCTCTATCATTAACGGAAGTTACTCGCTTGGAAAGATCTAGAAGATATCTTTTGTGCCTTCAGCCTGGTAGTGTCCCACTTGACAACAGCCAACTCAACAGCTTTGCTGCTCTGATTCATGACAGAATGACAGAGTGTGTTTATTCTAGCAAGCTCACATCATTTCGGTCAGATACTCAGATGTAGTTCCAGAACCTGTCAGTGTTATACCAGTCATGGAAAAGGGAAGGCAAGCACTGGAGGAAATAAATCTTAAAATGGGGCTGGCTTTTGATGAACAAGATATCAAGTACTACACCCACCTATTCAGAGATGACATCAAGCGCAATCCAACTACTGTGGAACTTTTTGACATAGCACAATCCAATAGTGAGCACAGCAGACATTGGTTTTTTAACGGAAAGCTTGAGATAGATGGAGAGACCATGGCAAAAACTTTGTTTCAGTTAGTAAAGAGCCCCTTGAAAGCTAACCCTAATAACTCTATAATTGGATTCAAGGATAACTCGAGTGCAATAAAAGGGTATCCTATCAGGCGGCTCCCGGGTGAGGCGTTCCAGCCTGTGGTGGATCGTTTGGCTGACAAGTTACCAACCTGCAAAGCGTCTATGATGCCCAGGGCTGGTCGCTTGGCGCTGGTTAGATCGGTGCTGGCAGCTATTCCGCTACATCAGCTCATGGTGCTGAGCTTCTACAAGAAGGCGCTGAAACAGGTTAACAAGATCCTGCGAAGCTTCCTTTGGGCCGGTAGGGCGGAGGCCAATGGCGGTCATTGCCATGTCAACTGGTCGAGGGTGTGCCGCCCGCTGCGGTTTGGGGGGTTAGGGATCCCGGATCTCGCTCGCACTGCCATCAGCCTCCGGGTTCGTTGGCTATGGAGGATGCGGACTGACCCCCAACGACCATGGCGCGGGCTCGACATGCAGTTCTCGAAGATCGAGTTGGACGCCTTCGCTGCATCCACCTCTATGGTGGTGGGCAACGGCGAGTCCGCTCTCTTTTGGGAGGACAGGTGGCTGGATGGCAAGTCCATCAGGGAGCTAGCGCCGGAGGTTTATGCGCTCATTCCCAAGCGCCTCAGGAAGCGGCGCACGGTGCGGCAGGCGCTGGTGGAGCGCAGCTGGATCTCGGACATCGAGGGCGCACCGAGCGCCTTGGCGCTATGGCAGTATGTTCAACTATGGATTAGGCTCAGGGACATGGTGCTCTCCCCAGACCAAGACAGGTTGGTCTGGCGGTGGACGACGGATGGCCAGTATTCCTCCAGCTCCTGCTATGACGCCCTCTTCCAGGGGGCGATCCTATCAGGCTCCTGGAAGCTCAACTGGAAATCCTGGGCGCCACCAAGGGTGAAGTTCTTCATCTGGCTTGCTTGCCTGGACAGGTGCTGGACGAGTGAGCGTCTGGCGCGTCGGGGATTGCCCCATGCGACAAGATGCCCGTTGTGCAACCAGTCAGTGGAGACTATGGCGCACATCCTAACCGGCTGTTCCTTCTCTAGGACAGTTTGGTTCGAGGTCCTATCGTGGATTCGATCCACCGTGGGGCCTCCGACGGTTGAGGGTGTCTTCGCGGAGTGGTGGTCGCTGGTGGTGCGGACCTCCCCACGCCAGTTGCGCAAAGGAACTTCGTCACTCATCATGCTCACGGCGTGGTGGATTTGGAAGCACAGGAACGCTGCGGTCTTCGACAACGCGCGTCCCTCGGTGGCCTCCTTAGTCAGTGACATCAAGGCCGAGGCGCGACAATGGGCGGACGCGGGCGCCCGGGGGCTTCGCCAACTCCTCCCCTAGATTAGGTCTTTTGGGTTGAGTTGTACGGCGTGGTGTTGGTCCCTCTTCTGGACTTTGTACATATAAACCTTCTTTATCTATCAATGCATCGAAACGCAAGGCTTTTGCGTTTTCGCGAAAAAATAAAAAGGTATCCAGTAAATCACCTGCGTCCAGAACTGCCAGGTTCCACTTCGCCGTTATCCCTCATGATGCGCGAACTTGGCATTCTATTCACAGCAGAAACCCATAACTTTCCATGTGCTGTGGCGCCCTACCCAGGAGCTGAAACAGGTGCAGGTGGCCGTCTAAGAGACACACATGCCACTGGAAAGGGTTCATTCATCGTTGCCTCAACTGCTGGTTATTGTGTTGGGAATCTTCAAATGGAAGAATCATTTGCACCCTGGGAGGATTCATCCTTTTCATACCCATCAAACTTAGCTTCTCCCTTGCAGATTCTTATTGATGCTAGTGACGGTGCTTCTGATTATGGGAACAAGTTTGGTGAGCCTTTAATTCAGGGATTTACAAGAAACTTTGGTTCGAGGTTACCAAATGGGGAGCGCCGTGAATGGCTGAAACCAATAATGTTCAGTGGAGCAATCGGGCAAATTGACCATGCACACATATCGAAAGGGGATCCAGAAATTGGTATGCTAGTTGTGAAGATTGGTGGTCCAGCATACAGAATTGGTATGGGTGGTGGTGCTGCCTCAAGTATGGTTAGTGGACAGAACGACGCCGAGCTTGATTTTAATGCAGTGCAGCGTGGAGATGCTGAGATGGCACAAAAACTATATCGCGTAATCAGGGCATGTGCAGAAATGGGAGAAAATAACCCAATCATCAGCATTCATGATCAGGGAGCTGGAGGAAATTGCAATGTTGTGAAAGAAATAATCTATCCTAAGGGTGCTGAAATCGATATCCGCTCAGTTATAGTTGGTGATCACACATTGTCTGTGTTGGAGATCTGGGGGGCTGAATATCAGGAACAAGATGCATTATTGGTGAAGCCTGAGAGCAGATGCCTGTTGCAGTCACTTTGTGAGAGAGAAAGAGTTTCAATGGCTGTCCTTGGGGAAATTGATGGTAGTGGAAAGATTGTTTTGATTGACAGTGCTGCTGTGGAGCATGCGAAGTTGAGTGGCCTTCCTCCTCCATCGCCTGTAGTTGATCTTGAGCTTGAAAAAGTTCTAGGAGACATGCCTCAGAAAACCTTCGAATTCAAGCGAGTTTCTCGATTGAGTGAGCCCCTAGACATTGCACCTGAGGTCAAACTAATGGATGTTCTTAAGCGAGTATTGAAGCTTCCTTCTTTTGAAATATTGGGCCCATTTTTAGTGGCCCAAATTAGATTTCAGTTTTTCCTATAAATCTCAAAGCCCACATAGTGGCAGCCTTGTGAGTTTGAGCCCAAGTTGGTG
>NC_061510.1:388137072-388164502 GCF_022539505.1 Lolium rigidum
TCGATTGGCGCATATACTCGAAGGCGGGCGGGAGCATCTGATCCAGAACCTCGACATGTCCTTTATGTCGATAGATACAAGAGGAAATATCATCCCCAAAACACCGGAAGCCGGATATATGGCGACTCAGGCTTATATATTGTTATCCAGGCCACCTCCTGGAGACCCAAGAGAAGCGTTATACAACATGGCTATGGCAGGCGTTGGATCCATGGGAACAGCATTCGCAAGTACAAGCGCACCACCCGAAGGTGCCCCAAGGCGAAATAGTCCCCGACCCGCCGTGGTAACGCAAGATCCTCCAAGGACAGGTGACGCGAGAGACATAACAACGCAAGCACGAGTCGATAGTGTTGGAGATATGCCCAAGAGGCAATAATAAAAGTGGTTATTATATATCTTTATGTTTATGATAAATGTTTATATACCATGCTATAATTGTATTAACCGAAACATTGATACATGTGTGTTATGTAAACAACAATGAGTCCATAGTGAGCCTCTTAACTAGCTTGTTGATTAATAGATGATTAGTTTCATAATCATGAACATTGGATGTTATTAATAACAAGGTTATATCATTATATGAATGATGTAATGGACACACCCAATTAAGCGTAGCATAAGATCACGTCATTAAGTTATTTGCTATAAGCTTTCGATACATAGTTACCTAGTCCTTTCGACCATGAGATCATGTAAATCACTTATACCGGAAAGGTACTTTGATTACATCAAACGCCACTGCGTAAATGGGTGGTTATAAAGGTGGGATTAAGTATCCGGAAAGTATGAGTTGAGGCATATGGATCAACAGTGGGATTTGTCCATCCCGATGACGGATAGATATACTCTGGGCCCTCTCGGTGGAATGTCATCTAAATAGCTTGCAAGCATATGAATAGTTCATAAGAGACCACATACCACGCTACGAGTAAAGAGTACTTGTCAGGAGATGAGGTTGAACAAGGTATAGAGAGATACGATGATCAAACCTCGGACAAGTAAAATATCGCGTGACAAAGGGAATTGGTATCGTATGTGAATGGTTCATTCGATCACTAAGTCATCGTTGAATATGTGGGATCCATTATGGATCTCCAGATCCCGCTATTGGTTATTGGTCGGAGAGAGTTCTCAACCATGTCCACATAGTTCGCGAACCGTAGGGTGACACACTTAAGGTTTGATGTTGTAATAGTAGAACTTGAATATGGAATGGAGTTCGAAGTATTGTTCGAAGTCTCGGATGGGATCCCGGACATCACGAGGAGTTCCGGAATGGTCCGGAGAATAAGATTCATATATAGGAAGTCATATTCCAAGTTTGGAAATGACCCGGAGCATTTATGGAAGGTTCTAGAAGGTTCTAGAAAAGTCCGGAAGAAATCACTTTGGAAGGCGGAGTCCCGGAGGGACTCCACCACCCATGGCCGGCCAACCCTATAGAGGGGTGGAGTCCCAGGTGGACTCCACCTAAGGTGGCCGGCCACCCCCCTCATGGAAGGGTGGGAGTCCCACTTGAGGTGGGAATCCCACCTTGGGTAGGTTTCCCTACAACATGGAAGGTTTTGGTTGGGGTCTTATTCGAAGACTTGTAGTCCAACACTTGGGGGTTCCACCTATATAATGAGGAGCAAGGGGAGGGGGGCGGCCACACCAAAGCCATTGTGGCCGCACCCCTCATAGTGGCCGGCCACCTCTCCCTCTCCCAAACCCTAGCCGCCCCACTCCTCCACCTCTCCCGCAACGCTTAGCGAAGCTCCGCCGGAGTTCTCCATCGCCACCGCCACCATGCCGTCGTGTTGCCGGATTCAAGGAGGAGCTACTACTTCCGCTGCTCGCTGGAACGGGGAGAAGGACGTCGTCTTCATCAACACCGAACGTGTGACCGAGTACAGAGGTGCTGCCCAATTGTGGCACCGTCAAGATCTTCTACGCGCTTTTGAAAGCGGCAAGTGAACGTCTACCGCAGCAACGAGAGCCTCCTCTTGTAGGCTTTGGAAATCTTCAAGGGTTAGTCTCGTTCATCCCCTCGTTGCTACCGTCTTCTAGATTGCATCTTGGCTTGGGTTGCATTCTCGCGGTAGGAAATTTTTTGTTTTCTGTGCTACGAATCCCTTAAGTGGTATCAGAGCCGTGTCTATGCATAGATGGTTGCACGAGTAGAACAAAATGGTTTTGTGGGCGTTGATGCTTATGTTGTCTTTAGTTTGAGTACTTTGCATCTTTGTGGCATAGTGGGATGAAGCGGCTCGAGCTAACTTTACATGACCGTGTTCATGAGATTTGCTCCACGCTCGACATGCAACTTGTATTGCATAAGTGGCTTTGCGGGTGTCTATCTCTCCTACTATAGTGAAGATTCAATTTACTCTTCTATTGACAACACTAGTATCACCGTTGTGGTTCATGTTCGTAGGTAGATTAGATCTTACTCGAAAACCCTAAACCACGTAAAATATGCAAACCAAATTAGAGACGTCTAACTTGTTTTTGCAGGGTTTGGTGATGTGATATGGCCATAATGTGATGATGAATATGTATGAGATGATCATTATTGTATTGTGGCAACCGGCGAGAGCCTTATGGTTGTGTTCAAATTTCATGTTGAGTAGTATTTCAAAGAAGTTGTAATAGTTGCTACATGGGAGAACAATCATGAAGACGGCACCATTGACCTTGACGCTACGCCGATGATGATGGAGATCATGCCCGTTGATGATGGAGATCATGTCCGTGCTTTGGAGATGAAGATCAAAGGCGCAAACACAAAAGGGCCATATCATATCACATATGAACTGCATGTGATGTTAATCCTTTGATACGTGCCAAACGTATCTATAATTTCTTATGTTCCATGCTACTTTTATGATGATACTCACATGTTTTATACACATTATATGTCATATTTATGCATTTTCCGGCACTAACCTATTGACGAGATGCCGAAGAGCCGATTCGTTTCTCGCTATTTTTGGTTTCAGAAATCCTAGTAAGGAAATATTCTCGGAATTGGACGAAATCAACGCCCGGGGTCCTATTTTTGCACGAAGCTTCCGGAAGACCGGAGAGGAAACGAAGTGGGGCCACGGGGCGCCGCCACAGTAGGGCGGCGCGGCCAACAGGGGGCCCGCGCGACCCTGTTGTGTGGGGCCCTCGTGACGCTCCTTGACCTGCCCTTCCGCCTACTTAAAGTCTTCATCGCGAAACCCCCAGTACCGAGAGCCACGATACGGAAAACCTTCCAGAGACGACGCCGCCGCCAATCCCATCTCGGGGGATTCAGGAGATCGCCTCCGGCACCCTGCCGGAGAGGGGAATCATCTCCCGGAGGTCTCTTCATCGCCATGATCGCCTCCGGATCGATGTGTGAGTAGTCCACCCCTGGACTATGGGTCCATAGCAGTAGCTAGATGGTTGTCTTCTCCTCATTGTGCTATCATGTTAGATCTTGTGAGCTGCCTATCATGATCAAGATCATCTATTTGTAATCCTTCATGTTGTGTTTGTTGGGATCCGATGAATATTGAATACTATGTCAAGTTGATTATCAATCTATCATATATGTTATTTATGTTCTTGCATGCTCTCTCGTTGCTAGTAGAGGCTCTAGCCAAGTTGATACTTGTGACTCCAAGAGGGAGTATTTATGCTCGATAGTGGGTTCATGCCTCCATTAAATGCGGGACAATGATGGAAAGTTCTAAGGTTGTGGATGTGCTTGTTGCCACTAGGGATAAAACATCGATGCTTTGTCTAAGGATATTTGTGTTGATTACATTACGCACCATACTTAATGCAATTGTCTCGTTGTTTGCAACTTAATATCTGGAAGGGGTTCGGATGATAACCTCGAAGGTGGACTTTTTAGGCATAGATGCATGCTTCGGATAGCGGTCTATGTACTTTGTCGTAATGCCCTGATTAAATCTCATAGTACTCATCATGATATATGTATGTGCATTGTTATGCCTTCTTTATTTGTCAATTGCCCAAGCTGTAATTTGTTCAGCCAACATCTCGCTTATCTTATGGGAGAGACACCACTAGTGAACTGTGGACCCCGGTCCTATTCTTTACATCGAAATACAATCTATCGCAATTGTTCTTTACTTGTTCTTCGCAAACAATCATCATCTTCCACACAATACGTTTAATCCTTTGTTTACAGCAAGCCGGTGAGATTGACAACCTCACTCGTTACGTTGGGGCAAAGTACTTTGATTGTGTTGTGCGGGTTTCACGTTGGTGCCGGAATCCCGGTGTTGCGCCGCACTACACTCCGCCACCATCAACCTTCAACGTGCTTCTTGGCTCCTACTGGTTCGATAAACCTTGGTTTCTTTCTGAGGGAAAACTTGCTACTGTACGCATCACACCTTCCTCTTGGGGTTCCCAATGGACGTGTCGACTGCACTCATCAAGCTCTTTTTCTGGCGCCGTTGCCGGGGAACGAAGAAAAGTTACAGCACAAAGATTTTCAACTCCCACGTCAACAGTTCTTTTTCTGGCGCCGTTGCCGGGGAGATCAAGACACGCTGCAAGGGAGTCTTCCACATCCAATCTCTTTACTTTGTTTTTGTCTTGCTTTGTTTTATTTTATTTACTGCTTTGTTTGCTCTTATATCAAAAACACACAAAAAATTAGTTGCTAGTTTTACTTTATTTACTGTCTTGTTCTCTATATTGAAAACACAAAAAAATTAGTTACTTCCATTTACTTTATTTACCTTTAGTTTATTTCATCATGTTTCCTCCTAAGTTCACCCTAAAAGACATACCGGTAGGACGAGGGTCTATCATTGGGAGAGATAATATAGAATATTTTTTCACTCATGTTAGTACGAATTGAAGATTTTGAAGATAGACACTTGGTAGAACTTGCTCCTACTTATGAAATTGTTGTTGCTTCTTTAGTACACATGTTGGAAACTAAATTTGTTAATCTCAATCCTATAATTCAACACATGTTTCTTACACTCTGTGATATGGAGGAAGGGGAAAAGAAAGATTTTATCTTAGAAACCCTTCTTAAAGAATTTGGTGGTATAGCAAGAGAGGCTAGAAATGTCTTTATTAAATATAAGATGCTTGGCTCTTATACCAACTTTGCTAGTACCCTTGAAAAGATGGACATGGAGAGAATAAGGTACACTAATAATATTAATGATGGTGGGGAGATTAAGACAACAATACCTTGTAAGCTCCTAGGAATGAATGACGCTCTAGAAAATAACTATGGTTGGCTTGTTCCTGAAAATTTGTTTGACGAGGATAGAAGGCCTAAGAATAATGAAAAGGGAGCCTCTGAAACTCACATAGATAAGATAAAATGCATAGTTGAGAAAACTCCCAACACATATGTTGATGCTTCATCTCTCGATAATACTTGATACACACTTTCTGCGCCTAGCTGAAAGGCGTTAAAGAAAAGCGCTTATGGGAGACAACCCATTATTTTACTTCTGCACTTTATTTTATATTTGAGTCTTGGAAGTTGTTATTACTGTAGCAACCTCTCCTTATCTTTATTTTATTGCATTGTTGTGCCAAGTAAAGTCTTTGATAGTAAAGCCAATACAAGATTTGGATTACTGCGCAGGAACAGATTTCTTTCTGTCACGAATTTGAGCAGTAGATTCTGTAGAAAATTTAAAAAAATCTGCCAATTTACGTGCGTGATCCTCAGATATGTACGCAACTTTCATTCAATTTGGGCATTTTCATCTGAGCAAGTCTGGTGCCTCTTAAAAATTCGTCTTTACGGATCGTTCTGTTTTGACAGATTCTGCCTTTTATTTCGCATTGCCTGTTTTGCTATGTTTGATGGATTTCTTTGTTCCATTAACTTTCAGTAGCTTTGTGCAATGTCCAGAAGTGTTAAGAATGATTATGTCACCTATGAATATATGAATTATGCACTGACCCTCTAATGAGTTTGTTTCGAGTTTGGTGTGGAGGAAGTTTTCAAGGGTCAAGAGAGGGGGATGATACAATATGATCAAGAAGAGTGAAAAGTCAAAGCTTGGGGATGCCCCCGTGGTTCATCCATGCATATTTTAAGAAGACTCAAGCGTCTAAGCTTGGGGATGCCCAAGGCATCCCTTCTTCATCGACAACTTATCAGTTTCCTCTAGTGAAACTATATTTTTATTCCGTCACATCTTATGTGCTTTACTTGGAGCGTCTGTTTGTTTTTGTTTTTGTTTTTGTTTGAATAAAATCGGATCCTAGCATTATTTGTTTTGGAGAGAGACACGCTCCGATGTTTCGTATGAACAAATATGTTCTTAGCTTTATCTTTAATGTTCATTGCAAAAGTTGAACTACTTCATTCATTGTTATGGTTGGAAACGGAAAATGCCGCATGTGGTAAATGGTTTAATGTCTTGAATAATGTGATACTTGGCAATTGTTGTGCTCATATAGATCATGTCTAAGCTCTTGTATCATGTACCTTGTACTCATTAATGAATAACTACATAGAGCTTGTTAAAATTTGGTTTGCATGATTAATCTCTAGAGTCTAGATATTTTCACGGTTAAGGTGTTTGAACAACAAGGAGACAATGTAAAGTCTTATAATAGTTACAATATGTTCATATGTGAGCTTTGCTGCACCTTTTATACTTGAGTTTGCTTCAAACAACCTTGCTAGCCTAGCCTTGTATTGAGAGGAATTCTTCTCGTGCATCCAAATCCTTGAGCCAATAACCATGCCATTTGTGTCCACCATACCTACCTACCACATGGTATTTCGCCGCCATTCCAAGTAAATTACTTGAGTGCTACCTTTAAAAATTTATGTTCTTTGCCTTTACAATATATAGCTCATGGGAAAAATAGCCTTAAAAACTATTGTGGTGAAGAATATGTACTTATGTGTCTTATTTCTTAATAAGTTGCTTGTTGAGCGATAACCATGTTTCTGGGGACGCCATCAACTCTTTTACCTTTGTTGAATATCATGTGATTTGCTATGCATGTTCGTCTTGTCTGAAGTAAGGGCGATTTTCATGATCAAATGGTTTGAGTATGCGTACTGTTAGAGAAGAACATTGGGCCGCTAACTAAAGCCATGATTCATGGTGGAAGTTTCAGTTTGGACAATAATCCTCAATCTCTTATGAGAATATTAAGCTGTTGTTGAATGCTTATGCATTAAAGAGGAGTCCATTATCTGTTGTCTATGTTGTCCCGGTATGGATGTCTAAGTTGAGAATAATCAAAAGCGAGAAATCCAATGCGAGATTTCTCCTTAGACCTTTGTACGAGGCGGCATAGAGGTACCCCTTTGTGACACTTGGTTGAAACATATGCTATGCAATGATAATCCGTGTTAATCCAAGCTAATTAGGACAAGGTGCGAGCACTATTAGTATACTATGCATGAGGCTTGCAACTTATAGGATATCTTATACATAACACATATGCTTTATTACTACCGTTGACAAAATTGTTTCTTGTTTTCAAAATGAAAAGCTCTAGCACAAATATAGTAATCAATGCTTCCCTCTGCGAAGGGCCTATCTTCTACTTTATTGTTGAGTCGGTTTGCCTATTCTTTCTATCCCGAAGCAAACACTTGTATCAACCGTGTGCATTGATTCTTACATGTTTACCTATTGCACTTGTTATATTGCTTTGTGTTGACAATTATCCATGAGATATATATGTTGAAGTTGAAAGCAATTGCTGAAACTTATATCTTCCTTTGTGTTGCTTCAATGCCTTTACTTTGAATTTATTGCTTTATGAGTAACTCTTATGCAAGTCTTATTGATGCTTGTCTTGAAAGTATTGTTCATGAAAAGTCTTTGCTATATGATTCATTTGTTTACTCATTATCTTCATCATTGCTTCGAATCGCTGCATTCATCTCATATGCTTTACAATAGTATGATCAAGATTATGATAGCATGTCACTTCAGGAATTATCTTTGTTATCGTTTACCTACTCGAGGGCGAGTAGGAACTAAGCTTGGGGATGCTTCATACGTCCCAAATGTATCTATAATTTCTTATGTTCCATTCTACTTTTATGATGATACTCACATGTTTTATACACATTATATGTCATATTTATGCATTTTCCGACACTAACCTATTGACGAGATACCGAAGAGCCGATTCGTTGTTTTCGTTGTTTTTGGTTTCAGAAATCCTAGTAAGGAAATATTCTCGGAATTGGACGAAATCAACGCCCGGGGTCCTATTTTTGCACGAAGCTTCCGGAAGACCGGAGAGAAAACGAAGTGGGGCCACGTGGCGCCGCCACAATAGGGCGGCGCGGCCAACAAGGGGCCCGCGCGGCCCTGTTGTGTGGGGCCCTCGTGACGCCCCTTGACCTGCCCTTCCGCCTACTTAAAGTCTTCGTCGCGAAACCCCCAGTACCGAGAGCCACGATACGGAAAACCTTCCAGAGACGCCGCCGCCGCCAATCCCATCTCGGGGGATTCGGGAGATCGCCTCCGGCACCCTGCCGGAGAGGGGAATCATCTCCCGGAGGTCTCTTCATCGCCATGATCGCCTCCGGATCGATGTGTGAGTAGTCCACCCCTGGACTATGGGTCCATAGCAGTAGCTAGATGGTTGTCTTCTCCTCATTGTGCTATCATGTTAGATCTTGTGAGCTGCCTATCATGATCAAGATCATCTATTTGTAATCCTTCATGTTGTGTTTGTTGGGATCCGATGAATATTGAATACTATGTCAAGTTGATTATCAATCTATCATATATGTTATTTATGTTCTTGCATGCTCTCCCTTGCTAGTAGAGGCTCTGGCCAAGTTGATACTTGTGACTCCAAGAGGGAGTATTTATGCTCGATAGTGGGTTCATGCCTCCATTAAATGCGGGACGAGTGACGGAAAGTTCTAAGGTTGTGGATGTGCTATTGCCACTAGGGATAAAACATCGATGCTTTGTCTAAGGATATTTGTGTTGATTACATTACGCACCATACTTAATGCAATTGTCCGTTGTTTGCAACTTAATACTGGAAGGGGTTCGGATGATAACTCTGAAAGTGGACTTTTTAGGCATAGATGCATGCTTGGATAGCGGTCTATGTACTTTGTCGTAATGCCCTGATTAAATCTCATAGTACTCATCATGATATATGTATGTGCATTGTTATGCCTTCTTTATTTGTCAATTGCCCAACTGTAATTTGTTCACCCAACATCTGCTTATCTTATGGGAGAGACACCACTAGTGAACTGTGGACCCCGGTCCTATTCTTTACATCTGAAATACAATCTACTGCAATTGTTCTTTACTGTTCTTCGCAAACAATCATCATCTTCCACACAATACGTTTAACCCTTTGTTTACAGCAGGCCGGTGAGATTGACAACCTCACTGTTACGTTGGGGCAAAGTACTTTGATTGTGTTGTGCAGGTTCCACGTTGGTGCCGGAATCCCTGGTGTTGCGCCGCACTACACTCCGCCACCATCAACCTTCAACGTGCTTCTTGGCTCCTACTGGTTCGATAAACCTTGGTTTCTTTCTGAGGGAAAACTTGCTATTGTACGCATCACACCTTCCTCTTGGGGTTCCCAACGGACGTGTCGACTGCACGCATCATCCTTTTATGCATCTTATTTTGCTTCGATCGCGACGGTAGCATTATAAGATGATCCCTCTCACTAAAATATCAAGATAATAAAGTGTTCATCCTTAGTAGCACCGTTGCCAAGACTTGTCGTTTCGAAGCATCTCGTGATGATCGGGTGTGATAGAATCAACAAGTGCATACAACGGGTGCAAGCCAGTTTTGCCCATGCGGATACTAAGGTGGCCTTGACGAGCCTAGCATGTATAGACATGGTCTCGGAACACGTGATACCGAAAGGTAGAGCATGAATCATATGATTGATATGATGAACACTTTGAGTGTTCGCCATTGAAATTACATCTTGTCTCGTGATGATCGGACTTGATGTAGTGGATTTGGTTCGTGTGATCACTAAGACAATGCGAGGGATATTGTTTTGAGTGGGAGTTCACCTAGATTTTTAATTTTGTTGAATTAAAATTTGAACTCAATTTGTCATAAACATTAGTCTAAACTATTGCAAATATATGTTGTAGATATGGCATCCCCAATCAATTTTAACCAGTTCCTAGAGAAAGAAAAGCTTAAGAGCAACAGTACCAACTTCACCGAGTCGGTTCCGTCATGTGAGGATCTTCCTCGCCGGCGGAAATCTGCAATATGTGCTTGATGCACCGCTAGGTGACCCTCCTGCGAAACTGAAACCGATGAAGTAAAGAATGTTTACGAGACTCGGAAAACTCGGTACTCTCAAGTTCGGTGTGCCATCCTATGCGATCCGGAAGCCGATCTTCAAAAACGTTTTGAGCACCACGATCCTCATGAGTTGGTCAATGAGCTGAAAGCTATCTTTGAAACTCATGCGGCCGTGGAATGCTATGAAGCATCGAAACACTTCTTCAGCTGCATGATGGAAGAAGGCAGCTCCGTTAGTGTGCACATGCTCGCCATGACCGGGCATGCGAAGAAACTCAGTGATCTGGGAATAGTGATTCCTAACAGACTGGGGATTAATCGTGTCCTTCAATCACTGCCACCTAGTTACAAGAACTTTATGATGAACTACAATATGCAGAACATGAACAAAGAGTTACATGAACTCTTCGCCATGCTGAAATCTGCTGAGATTGAGATCAAGAAAGAGCACCAAGTGTTGATGGTCAACAAGACCACCAGTTTCAAGAAACATGGCAAGTCTAAGGGAAAATTCAAGAAGAGTGGCAAGAAAGCTGCCACGCCTCCTGTGAAACCTAAGACTGGCCCTAAGCCTGATGCTGAGTGCTATTACTGCAAGGAGAAGGGACACTGGAAGCGTAATTGCTCCAAGTATTTGGCGGATCTGAAGAGCGGCCTTGTCAAGAAGAAGAAAGAAGGTATATCCGATATACATGTTATAGATGTTTATCTTACTTGGTTCTCGTACTAGTACCTGGGTATTTGATACTGGTTCGGTTGCTCATATTTGTAACTCGAAACAGGAACTAAAGAATAAATGAAGACTATTGAAGGATGAAGTGACGATGCGCGTTGGAAATGGATCCAAAGTTGATGTGATCGCTGTCGGCACACTTCCTCTACATCTACCTTCGGGATTAGTTTTAAACCTCAATAATTGTTATTTTGTACCCGCGTTGAGCATGAACATTATATCTAGATCTTGTTTAATGCAAGACGGTTATTCATTCAAGTCTGAGAATAATGGTTGTTCTATTTTTATGAATAATATCTATTATGGTCGAGCACCTGAAAAGAATGGTTTATTTCTATTAAATCTCGATAGTAGTGATACACATATTCATAACATTGATGCTAAGCGAATTAAATTGAATGATAATTCTACTTATATGTGGCACTGTCGTCTTGGTCATATTGGAGTGAAACGCATGAAAAAACTCCATACTGATGGATTACTTGAATCACTTGACTTTGAGTCACTTGATAGATGCGAAGCATGTCTAATGGGAAAAATGACTAAGACTCCATTCTATGGTATTATGGAGCGAGCTACTGACTTATTGGAAATCATACATACCGATGTGTGCGGACCAATGAGTGTAGCATCGTGCGGTGGTTATCGTTATGTTCTAACCTTCACAGATGATCTGAGTAGATATGGGTATATCTATTTCATGAAACATAAATCCGAAACTTTCGAGAAGTTTAAGGAATTCCAAAGTGAAGTAGAAAATCAACGTAACAAGAAGATTGAATTTCTACGATCTGATCGCGGAGGTGAATATCTGAGTTATGAGTTTGGCATGCATTTAAAGAAATGCGGAATACTTTCACAATTGACACCGCCGGGAACACCTCAACGAAACGGTGTGTCCGAACGTCGTAATCGAACTCTCTTAGATATAGTTCGTTCTATGATGTCTCTTAATGATTTGCCTTTATCATTTTGGAGTTATGCATTAGAGACAACCGCATTCACTTTAAATAGAGCACCATAAAAATCCGTTGAAACGACACCGTATGAATTATGGTTTAATAAGAAACCTAAGCTGTCGTTCCTTAAAGTTTGGGGTTGCGAAGCCTATGTAAAAAAGTTACAACCGGACAAGCTAGAACCCAAAGCGGAGAAATGCGTCTTCATAGGATACCCTAAGGAAACTATAGGGTACACTTTCTATCACAGATCCGAAGGCAAAATCTTTGTTGCTAAGAACGGAACCTTTCTTGAGAAAGAATTTCTCACTAAAGAAGTGACTGGAAGAAAAGTAGAACTCGATGAGATTGATGAATCTTCACTGGTTGATCAGAGTAGCGCAGTACCGGAAGTTGTTCCTGTGCCGCCTACACCGGCAACAGAGGAAGCTAATGATAATGATCATGAAACTTCGAACGAGATAGCTACTGAACCTCGCAGATCGACAAGGGAACGTGCCTCGATTGGTATGATCCTTGTCTAAATGTCATGATTGTGGACAACAATGATGAAGACCACGCGACGTATGAAGAAGCGATGATGAGCCTAGATTCCAACAAATGGCAAGAAGCCATGAGATCCGAAATGGGATCCATGTATGATAACAAAGTGTGGACTTTGGTAGACTTACCGGATAGCCGCAAGGTTGTCGAGAATAAATGTATCTTCAAGAGAAAAACAGATGCTGATGGTAATATTACTGTCTATAAAGCTCGACTTGTCGCAAAGGGTTTCCGACAAATTCAAGGTGTTGACTACAATGAGACTTTCTCACCTGTAGCGAAGCTAAAATCTGTGAGGATTTTGTTAGCAATAGCTGCATTTTTCGATTATGAGATTTGGCGAGATGGATGTCAAAACGGCGTTCCTTAATGGAGACATTGAGGAAGAGTTGTATATGGTACAACCCAAAGGTTTTGTCGATCCTAAAAATGCTGACAAAGTATGCAAACTTCAGCGTTCAATTTATGGACTAAAGCAAGCATCGAGAAGTTGGAACCGACGCTTTGATAAGGTGATCAAAGACTTTGGGTTTATACAGTGTCATGGAGAGGCCTGTATTTACAAGAAAGTGAGTGGGAACTCTGTAGAATTGCTGATATTATATGTAGATGACATATTATTGATTGGGAATGATATAGAACTATTAAGCAGTGTAAAAGGTTATTTGAATAATAGTTTTTCAATGAAAGACCTTGGTGAAGCATCATATATATTAGGCATCAAGATTTATAGAGATAGATCAAGACGTCTAATAGGGCTATCACAAAGTACATACCTGGACAAGATTCTAAAGAAGTTTAGAATGGACGAAAGTAAGAAAGGATTCTTACCTATGTTACCAGGCAATGTCTTGAGTAAGACTCAAGGTCCGGCTACGGCAGAAGAAAGAGAAAGGATAAGACAGATCCCCTATGCCTCGGCAGTAGGCTCTATCATGTATGCCATGCTATGTACTAGACCGGATATAGCACATGCTGTTAGTTTGACTAGCAGATATCAAAGTGATCCAGGAATGGAACACTGGACAGCGGTCAAGAATATCCTGAAGTACTTGAAAAGAACTAAGGATATGTTTCTTTGTTATGGAGGTGACCAAGAGCTCGTTGTAACCGGTTACACCGATGCAAGTTGGAACAACGATCCCGATGACTCTAAGTCTCGGTCCGGGTACGTGTTTATATTGAATGGTGTTGCGAGTAAGCTGGGCAAGCTCGAAGCGGTGCACGGTGGCGAAGTATTCAACGGAATCGGAGTACATAGCGGCTTCGGAGGCTTCATCGAAGCGGTATGGATGAAGAGGTTCATTGTAGAGCTCGGTGTGGTTCCTAGTGCATTGGACCCACTAGTCATCTACTTGTGACAACATGGGTGCCATCGCCAATGCACAAGAACCAAGGTCACACAAGAGGCTGAAGCATATCAAGCTGCGTTATCATTCGATTCGCGAGTACATCGAAGATGGAGAAGTAAAGATTTGCAAAGTACACATCGATCCGAATGTAGCAGATCCGTTGACTAAAGCTCTCCCTAGGGCAAAGCATGACCAACACCAGAATGCCATGGGTGTTAGGTACCTTACAATGTAATCTAGATTATTGACTCTAGTGCAAGTGGGAGACTGTTAGAGATATGCCCAAGAGGCAATAATAGAAGTGGTTATTATATATCTTTATGTTTATGATAAATGTTTATATACCATGCTATAATTGTATTAACCGAAACATTGATACATGTGTGTTATGTAAACAACAATGAGTCCCTAGTGAGCCTCTTAACTAGCTTGTTGATTAATAGATGATTAGTTTCATAATCATGAACATTGGATGTTATTAATAACAAGGTTATATCATTATATGAATGATGTAATGGACACACCCAATTAAGCGTAGCATAACATCACGTCATTAAGTTATTTGCTATAAGCTTTCGATACAAAGTTACCTAGTCCTTTTGACCATGAGATCATGTAAATCACTTATACCGGAAAGGTACTTTGATTACATCAAACGCCACTGCGTAAATGGGTGGTTATAAAGGTGGGATTAAGTATCCGGAAAGTATGAGTTGAGGCATATGGATCAACTGTGGGATTTGTCCATCCCGATGACGGATAGATATACTCTGGGCCCTCTCGGTGGAATGTCGTCTAAATAGCTTGCAAGCATATGAATAGTTCATAAGAGACCACATACCACGCTACGAGTAAAGAGTACTTGTCAGGAGACGAGGTTGAACAAGGTATAGAGAGATACCGATGATCAAACCTCGGACAAGTAAAATATCGCGTGACAAAGGGAATTGGTATCGTATGTGAATGGTTCATTCGATCACTAAGTCATAGTTGAATATGTGGGAGCCATTATGGATCTCCAGATCTCGCTATTGGTTATTGGTCGGAGAGAGTTCTCAACCATGTCCACATAGTTCGCGAACCGTAGGGTGACACACTTAAGATTTGATGTTGTAATAGTAGAACTTGAATATGGAATGGAGTTCGAAGTATTGTTCAAAGTCTCGGATGGGATCCCGGACATCACGAGGAGTTCCGGAATGGTCCGGAGAATAAGAGTCATATATAGGAAGTCATATTCCAAGTTTGGAAATGATCCGGTGCATTTATGGAAGGTTCTAGAAGGTTCTAGAAAAGTCCGGAAGAAATCACTTTGGAAGGCGGAGTCCCGGAGGGACTCCACCACCCATGGCCGGCCAACCCTAGAGGGGTGGAGTCCCAGGTGGACTCCACCTAAGGTGGCCGGCCACCCCCCTCATGGAAGGGTGGGAGTCCCACTTGAGGTGGGAATCCCACCTTGGGTAGGTTTCCCTACAACATGGAAGGTTTTGGTTGGGGTCTTATTCGAAGACTTGTAGTCCAACACTTGGGGGTTCCACCTATATAATGAGGAGCAAGGGGAGGGGGCCGGCCACACCAAAGCCATTGTTGCCGCACCCCTCATAGTGGCCGTCCACCTCTCCCTCTCTCAAACCCTAGCCGCCCCACTCCTCCACCTCTCCCGCAACGCTTAGCCAAGCTCCGCCGGAGTTCTCCATCGCCACCGCCACCACGCCGTCGTGCTGCCGGATTCAAGGAGGAGCTACTACTTCCGCTGCCCGGTGGAACGGGGAGAAGGACGTCGTCTTCATCAACACCGAACGTGTGACCGAGTACGGAGGTGCTGCCCGATTGTGGCACCGTCAAGATCTTCTACGCGCTTTTGAAAGCGGCAAGTGAACGTCTACCGCAGCAACGAGAGCCTCCTCTTGTAGGCTTTGGAAATCTTCAAGGGTTAGTCTCGTTCATCCCCTCGTTGCTACCGTCTTCTAGATTGCATCTTGGCTTGGGTTGCGTTCTCGCGGTAGGAATTTTTTGTTTTCTATGCTACGAATCCCTTCAGATAGAGCACGGCAATAAAGGAGAGAACATCGGCATTCACCAGAAGTAGATGAGGAAGATATGTGTGGGCTCCCCTGCTTTACCCGACGAGTTCGCAAAACTCGGGTTCCGTCTGGGTTTAAATTACCCGACAACAAAAAAAAATTGATGGTTCGCAAGATCCTGAGGACTGGTTAGTCGATTACCTGGAGACAGTGAAGTTGACAGGTGGAACCAAAGCAACTGCCATGCAAAGCATCCAGGTCCACCTAAGAGGAGCCGCAAGATCATGGATAAAAAAGCTACCAGCAGGATCCATCGACAGTTGGGAAACTTTCGAGGACATGTTTGTGAAAAAATTTCTATCCACGTGCAAGAAACCCGCATCAATAGAACAACTAAGGGCCTGCAGGCAGAAGCTTGATGAGCCAATGAGGATGTATATCCAGAGGTGGAACATTATAAAAAATTCGGCAGAGAATATATATCTGACGAAAGAGCAATAGATGCGTTTATTGCAGGGATCCGACGAAAGGACTTAATCGAGGATTGGGAAGGTCTGACCCGAAAACAATAGCAGCGCTCATGGAGATAGCGAACCGTTGGGCAGATGGAGAAGATGTTGTTCAAAACAAAACGGCACAGGTCACCCGACGAAGACCGCAACAGAAACAACAATCAAAATAGGCGACGTTTCTCTCGACAGTTCTCAGACTACGATGGCCCCGACCAAGTAGCAGCTGGTTTTCGAGGAAATAGTGGAGGAAATCATCGAGATGACTATCAGAGGAGTAACGAGTAGCGCAATGACTACAGGGATGCTCCAAGCTCTAGCAGGCAAAATAGTCGACCGAGATTCCAAAGGCCATATGTATCACCCGAGGATCTTTTGAATGGATACGGGAAAAGACAGTCGGGTCATCTTTAGAAGGACTGCTAAACTTTTCTAGCATTGCATAGATACGCAGGACATACCAATGCACATGCAACAAGCAGGAACCCCCAGGGCCCAAGGAGTGAGATTCACCTTCCACCTCCACCCACAATTACCGACGAAAATTGACATCAGTTGCAATTGGCGGCAACCCCAGCCAACAATGGTCCTTATATTGACACAACGGGAGCAGTGTCAATGATTCAGAAGGGCAGACCCTCGAATAGAGCCCAAAAGGTGATTTTGCGAAAAGTTTACATGGCAGAGAAGATGCCTCCACCATCGATTGAGTACTTGAATTGGTCAGCTCAGGACATCAGGTTCACCCAAGCGGACCACCCGCCCCAAGTTCCTCGACCATGGCAATCAGCTGTGATTTTGCCAGCAGTGATCGCAGGATTTGACGTATCGCGTGTGTTCATACATGGAGGGAGCATCTTAAACCTTATGTACGCAGATATATTGAGGAAGATGAACATATCTCTGGCAAATTTAACACCAACTGACATGCACTTCCACGGAATCACGCCCGAAAAACCAAGTTATCCATTGGGAAAGATCAATCTCGACGTTCAGTTTGGAACTCGAGAGAATTACAGAGAAGAGAAGCTGGAGTTTGAAGTTGTGGATTTTCTGTCACAGTATCATGCTCTACTGGGACGGCCCGCTTATGCCAGATTTATGGCGGTGCCACATTATACATACTTGTTATGGAGGCTCCCTGGACCCAAGGGCCCAATTACGGTAAAGGGGGGTTTTGCTCTGGCAGATATGTGCGACAAGGATTTCCACAGGATGTCAGAAACTTTCGGGATGCAGGCAGAATACATGGCGTCAAGGTTAACAACTGATTATGATGTGTTGCCTGACGGAGGAAGGCCGCTTAAGGAGCAAACTTTCGACACCTCCAAGAACTCAAAGGAAGTGCAGATTCCTCCGTGAGCGTTGGAAAATCTTTGCATGGTGTCCAGCTGACATGCCAGGAGTACCCAAGGAACTTGTCGAGCACCCCCTTAATCTGGATCCGAGGGCTAGGCCAATTCGACAACCTTTGCGGCGTTTTTCGGAACCAAACCGCAAAGCTATGCTCTCAGAAATTAATCGACTTCGAGAAGCAAATTTCACCAGGGAGCTATACACAGAGGCCACATGGGTCGCGAACCCAGTTCTGCTCCCAAAGAAAAACACTGATGTCCTTCGCATGTGCGCCGACTTCACGTGTCTCAATAAACATTGTCCAAAGGATCACTTTCCCCTCCCGAGGATCGGTCAAATTATCGACTCCACAACGGGATGCGAACGTCTTTCCTTCCTGGACGCGTATTCTGGTTACAACCAGATCTGCCTAAAAGAAGAAGATGAGGTGAAAACAGCTTTTATAACCCCTTATGGCGTGTCCTGCTACAGAACAATGCCCTTTGGATTGAAAAACGCGGGAGCTACCTATCAGAGGATGATGCAAAAGTGTCTCGCCACACAGATCGGCAAGAACGTTCAAGTGTACATCGATGACGTCGTCATAACAACAAAATAGGGGTTATCTTTGATTGATGATCTTTGAGAAACCTTCGACAACCTCAAGAAGTTTCGCCTCAAGCTAAACCCGGCGAAATATTCCTTCGGTGTTCCTGCGGCAGAACTCCTCGGATACTTAGTATCGGCTAGAGGAATTGAGGCGAACCCTGAGAAAATACAAGCCATCGTGACAATGAGGAAGCCCACGAAGCTCGAGGAGATACAACAGCTGACAGGACGTGTCGTAGCTTTGAGCAGGTTTGTCCCCAGGCTAGGAGAAAAAGCGCTGCCTTCTACGCGCTCATCAAGCAAGGAGAAAAGTTCGAGTGGAACGAAGAAGAAGACAGAGCTTTCGAGCACCTCAAGCGCACAATCTCGACACCCCCAATACTGGTGGATCCAAAGGAAAAAAGAACCTCTCATGCTGTATATCGCGGCTACACCTCAGGTGGTCAGCACAGTCCTTGTGGTAGAAAGGGAAGAAGAAGGAAAAATTCATGAAGTTCAAAGGCCGGTATACTTCATCAGTGAAGTTTTATCACCATCAAAACAGCGTTACCCGCATTATCAGAAGTTATCAAATCCAGAAGCTACATGCCGTGTCTCCCTTTGGGGAATAGAGCTTTCCCCTCGGGACATCACGTATGAAAAACGAAAAGCAACAAAGTCGCAAATTCTACCAGATTTCGTCGCGGAATGGATGGAGTCGCAAAACACGGGACCCCCCGATTTGTCGAGTACTCGGCATATGAACTTCAACGGGTCCAAGAGAGTAGAAGGAGCTAGAGCAGGCGTGATACTGGTGTCACCCCAAGGCGACAAAATGAAATATATATTGCGGATGACATTCCCCAATGCATCAAATAATGAGGCAGAATATCAAGCACTTATACATGGGATGAAGATGGCAAAGGCGTGCGGCGCGACGCGACTAAAAATCTTCGGCGACTCCCAATTGGTGGCTCAACAGGTGATGAACAAGTGTGATGCAGTCAACGACAGCATGATATCATACAAGGAGGTATACAATGAACTCGAGAAACTCTTTGATGGATGCAAAGTAAACCATATCAGCAGACTCAGCAATGATGAAGCCGATGTTTTGCAAATATCGGGTCACAATGCTTACCAATACCACATGGAGTGTTTTGGGAGGAGATAAGCGAGAGATCAACTAAGGCGAAGAAAACACCGAAGCAGGCAAAGAAAAAAAAAAGTCTGAGAAAAACTCGGGGGCTCCAGCAGATCTAGAAGCGAACGCATCGGAAGATGAGGAGGAACCACATGAAGTTATGATGATAGAAGTTCCTTGGGTGCAAGTTTATGTGGCATATATCATGAGGAAAGAGATACCCGAAGATCCGGCGGAGGCAAGACGAGTCATTCGACGATCTAAAGCCTTTACCATGGTCAAGGGAGAGCTGTACAAACGAAGTATATCAGGAGTATTGCAAAGGTGCGTTACACCCGAGGAAGGAGAGTTATACTAAAGGATGTACACGAGGGAATATGCGGCCACCGTGCAAGCAGTCGAGCAATAGCAGCCAAAGTCTTCAGGGCAGGTTTTTATTGGTTAACGGCAGTAGAAGAGGCAAAGGACATAGTGCGTACCTGCGATGCGTGTCAAAGATTTGCGGCAAAGTCTCATTCTCCGGCAGCAGAGCTGATGCCAATACCATTGGCTTGGCCCTTCGCACAATGGGGTCTCGACATGGTGGGGAAGCTACACAAGGCTTGGCTAGGAGGATACGTATATTTTCTTGTGGTTGTCGACAAGTTCACCAAGTGGATCGAAGTAGTACAAGTAACTTCGGCAGATGCAGGATCGGTGGTGAGCTTCATCAAGGGCATAGTCTTTCGATTCGGTGTCCCTAACAGCATAGTTACAGACAATGGCAGCAATTTTACCTCCAAAGAATTCAATGCATGCTGTGCAGAGGTAGGCATCAAATTGCACTTTGCATCGGTGGCGCACCCGCAAACCAATGGGCAAGTCGAAAAAGCGAACGGCATCATCTGCAACGGTATCAAGAAACGGCTGATAACACCATTGGAGAAAGCTCGACACACTTGGCCAGATGAGTTGCCTAGCGTGCTATGGAGCATACGGACAACACCCAACACATCGACGCAAGAAACTCCGTTCTTCTTGGTCCATGGAGCTGAGGCGGTACTCCCGATAGAAATAGAACATAATTCTCCGAGAGTGGCAGAATATGATGAAGAAACCTCGAGAAAGGCGCTGGAAGATGATGTCGATGCACTCGACGAAGCTAGAGACGAGGTGTTGTCGAGAGTCACCACGTACCAACAAAACCTGAAAAATTACCATAGTCGACGCTTGCGACCAAGGTCCTTTCAAGTTGGCGACTTGGTTCTTCGGCTCACTCAGGACAGTCATGAAAAATTCGAATCTCCTTGGGTAGGACCATACATCGTTACTGAAGTGATTCCAGGAGGAGCGTACAGATTGAAGGATAAGAAGACAGGGAAGGAAGAACCAAACCCCTGGAACGTGGCGCAGCTCCGGCGTTTCTACGCATAGAAGCCAAAATAGAGTTACATATGTAAGCACATAATGTACTGAAAAGCTCGCGAGTTTTCAGACGCACTCTTTTTCTTTCAGGGCACCGAGTGGGGCTGAAAGGTTTTTAATGAGGCGGGCTCGCGATGCTGCAATATAGTAAAAATATTGGTGATATATATCTTCTTCTTCGTCAGGCTCTAGGGCTTAAACCCGCAAAATTAACAATATATACTCAGCTATTACAAAATATAGCTCGAAAACTATTTTCCTTGGTTCAAATACCTCACGAATAATAAACTTACATACGCCCACCGAAACACTCGGGGGCTAGAGGGAAACAAAAAATGAACAAACTTGCTTTGACTATACATAAGTCTCGTAAATAATGTTTACACTACAAGTGACCCGCAATATACACTCTGACTTAGCAGCAAGCATAATAGAAAGAAAAACAAAACAGCTATAGCAGATCATCTATCGTTACCCTGTTGTCGGCAACCAGGACGCCTTCATCCAGTCGACATCTTGGCGGCTGTCGGCAACCAGGGCAATGGTTCCCTCGACTCCAGCCTTCAAGTTCTCCTGCCGGTAAACCAAGGCAGGATCTTCTTCGCCTCGAAAGCGATGCACAAGCTCAGAGAAAATCTCGGGCTCTGTCTGCTTAGGAAAGAAGTGAGGGAATAGTCGCTTAAACGCGACACGAGATTCGGAAATATTAGTTCGCGCCAGGTCGCCGTGCATCTCGAGTATGGAAAGAGTGTCGAGAAGACGATCCTCGGCACCTTAAAATCCTCACCCATCCTCCCTGCTAGAGCAAAGCAGAAGTTCATCAATATTCAGAGAAGCAAGTAAAGATAAAACAAAGGCAGGCGAAGGAAGACACTTACTAACAAATCGTCGCTTCTGGGTCTCCAAACGATCTATGATGGCATTTTCGCGCGCGATCTCTTGAGAAACCTTGTCAGTCAGAGCATTTTCAGCTTTGTGGAGCCTTTGACGAATATCTTCAACAGTAGTGGCATCTCGTTCAACTTTATCACGAGCCTTTTCGCTTTGCTTAAGCTTAACAGCGAGCTCTTCAACGCATTTTTTGGCTCGATCGAGGTTCTCTGAAAGGAAGGTCCAAAGGCAAAAATCAGTTCAGATACAAAATAAGTTATCCGAGAAAAATGGGGCACACAGAACAAAGTGGGCATTACCCCTCAGATCTTCGGCGGCGTCGCGAAACCCAATAAATTGGGTCCCAAGCTTGATGAGATGCTTCATCACAGGCTATAAAGAGAGCATCAGGAAAGAAGTGAGAGAAAAGGAAAAACTCGACAAATGATCAAAGATAGAATAGCAAAGCAAAATAGTGAATCAAGAAGAAAAAGAAGACTTACATCGTCTAAAGAAGGAGTCGAGGAACCTCCCGCAACAATTGCATGGCTATCGCCAGCCCCAATCCTTGCTCTTTTTGGCGAGGGGCTCGGGGGCTGGCTGTAGGAGTCGATGTTTCCACGTTTTGTTGGGGAGGAGGCGAAGATTCTTCGGCGGCTCGGCGTTCTTCGGAGAGAACCAAGGTGTGGGAGGTACTCGTTAGAGCCGGCCCATGAACCTCGGGTTCTTCTTTCTCTTCTTCTTCACCACTGTCAACACAGAAAAATGAGTGCCGATGAAAAAAGAAGTTGAACAAGAAATAACAGTAAAGAAGCTTACGAGCTAACAGGAGCCTGCGTCATCATAAGGGTTAAAGGCACCCTCTTCTTTGGGTGACGTTTCTTCAGCAGCAGGGTCCGTGGGCTTGGAGGTGCCGGAATCTTCGACTTCATCCCTCTTCGTCTTGCTCCTGGGAGAAACAGCGGAAGGAGGGGAGCGCCCTGATTCAGAAGCATCCGATTCAGATTTTTGGAAGAAGCCACGGATTTGTGAGATCCTGCGACTCCACTCTCAGGGCGAGAGGGTTCTTGCGAGTCGCCAGTGACAACAGCTCGCTCTTCCACCTCTCCACCTTCAGGAAGGGGGAACATAAGATAAAACTTGGTGGTTCTGCACGATGAAAAATCAAAATCAAGGTGAACATACCAAACAAATGAGGAAGCAGTCGAAAAATAAAAGCACAACTCGAAGAAAAAGTTACTTACTTCGGGAAGGGCGTGGTTGCCACTATACGGCTCCACGCGGCAGGAGGTTGGAACATCATGTTTCTTGCTTAACGAGGAGAAACGTCGAATGAGCTTCTCCAAGTCCTTCACAGAGAGATCTTTGGATAGGCGATCAATATCATTCTCGCGAGCATACATCCAAAGGGGGTTTTTGCGAGCCTGTAGGGTTTGCACCCTGATCCTAAGGAAATAAGCAGTGATCTAAACACCCGACAGTTTTTCACCGCGGGTTTTCTGAAGCTCGTGGATGTGCTTCATCAGAGCATCTGTAGTTGTCCTTTCTTCATCGCAGCTCCGGGCGTCCCAGGATCGGCGCCTAAGGATTTTTGCGGCACCATCAAAAGGAGCGATGTTGTATTCTTGGGAGTTGTTGTACTCCTCCCGAACGTACAACCACATCATGTGCCACCCTTGGACGAAGTCGGGAATTTGACGTCGAAGTAGTCAACTTCGGGTCGGACGCAGATGACAACGCCGTCCACATTGTAGGAGACATTGCGAGAGCTGTTGCGCCGGAGATAGAAAATGCGTTTCCACAGGCCCCGATGAGGACGGGTCCTGAGGAAGCACTCACACAAGGTGGTGAAAATCGAGATATGGAGGATGAAGTTGGGGGTCAGATGATGCAGCTGAATCCCGTAAACAAAGAGAAGTCCACGAAGAAACTCGTGGATGGGAGTGGAAAGGCCGCGAATGAGGTGATCGATGAAAGTTACCCGGTGCCCAATTGGAGGACGCGGGAAGCTTTCGTCGCCGGGGAAGATCAGCGAGCCCTCCTTCTTGACCAGGCCAAGCTTCTTGAGGGTCTTCTGGTCCTGGTTGGAGATTTTGGATCTCTCCAATCCAGAGATCTCCGCATTCTCCATCGTTGCGTTGGTTCCTGGAGCGGTGTGTCTCAGCAGTTTGGTGCGCGGCGGCATAAAACAGTGCTCTAGTGGAGAAAGGGGTTGGTTGGAAGCGCGGGCGTGAGGAGCTTGGGGACGGCAATGGCGGAACTAGAGAGAGGAGAGATAAGAACGGCGCAGCGAAGGGGGAGAATGAGGACAGATGGGCAATTTTATAGAGAGGAACCGATCCGTCGCACCGTTGGATGAAAGGAAAATGCATCTTACGCCTTATGCGTGTCAATAATGGTATAATCGTCTTTTCGGCGAGAAGTTACTGGACAGAAGTTACTGCCCGCGTGCCGGTAATTGCGGAGAACGTGTGTCCCCCACTTGCGCAACGTGTCGACCGTGCAGAACTTTGGACCCACACTTCAGCGACGTGACAGGAGCTGTGGTTTTCAAGGAGGTGGTCGTGGCTATCGTAAGCAATGATATCATCCTGAAGAAAAATATCGAGTGTTTCTATCAAATATAGCAACAGCGAAAACCACGAGTGAGCTAACCAGAAAAATATCGGGAGCTTGTGATCAAATACAAAGCATCTGGTCACACACTCGGGGGCTACTCTTATCAGAAATATGGTTCATATTTCTGATAAGAGGGAGAGGCAGCAAAAGAAAATATCGAGTTTATACAAGATAGAAAAAAATTGAGCCTACAACCAAGTACAAGTACTTTCCTGTAGCCTCGGGGGCTACTCCCATCGGGAACGCTGGTCGCGCACCCGATAAAAAAGAAAAAGATGGGAAGCTGACAATATAGCGACAAGACAGCAAAAAGGTGAGCCTACAACCAAGTACAAGCACTTGGCTGTAGCCTTGGGTGACATGATGAAATATGAGGAGTAACATTGCACATCTTCGAGTTAAAACATAACTCTTCATATACTCCCATCGGTAGGTCAAGATGGTAAGTCATTATATGACTCGAGTAAATATGCCATTCCAGCAGCCGAAAAAGGCACTCGGCAATATATTCTTAGAGCGCGTCCGCCGAGGAAAAATCTCTGAATTGCGATTGCGATTGCGATTTCTGAATACAATTTTAGATCGTGGACCATGTTGGGTGATTAAATGTGTATTAATAAAGGATAAAAAGTCCACTCATTAATTCAAAAAAGACTATATGATGTCGTGATTGTTGTCTGAAAACTCGTGGCTGGTATTCATCATTAGAGATGGCGGTGCACTCAACTTTTGCAGTCTATCCTCTATCTCTTTCCCCAGTTGAACCCCCTGCTTTTGAACCAGGTCGGTATTCGTGGTCTTGATTAATTCTGCTTAGGTCTGAGTTTGAACCACATTGATCCTTTCAGGAAGAAGTGGGCGTCATATATAGGTGTAAAATACGATTTTATCAGATGAAACATGTTCACTTTCAACAGTGATGATTGCATATTTCAGGAGGATTCATTCTTTATCTAGCAGATACTATGTTGTAAGAAATTTTAGAAGTTGGGTAGACTTACTTAGTCTGATTTAGAAGTATCTATTTCTCAATCGACTTACAAACAGCAGCTCGCTTCAAAAATTGACTGGTTATCAGCCAACCTATTGTGAGACTAGTAATGACCATTTGCATAGTTTTACGAAAGTAAAATACAGTAGGAGCTCGACACAATAACAGGAAACCCGCTGTTCGTACTCAGATTCGAGTACTACCTACGGGACAAAAACCTGTAAGCGTCGGACCCAATGTTTTGCCACTAACCTATTACATGTTGATCTCATGCAGCAAATGCAAAGCTAGGGAGGCACACATTACTGCGGGGCAGGAAGGAGGTAGAATGCAGCATAAGGGTACACAATATTCATACCCTCGTCAGTCTCATGCACTTTTGTTACCTCCAAAGATTTGGGGCAAAACATAAATACACCCACCATGGTCCAAAAGAATAATGTGTCGCCCTCCTCAGCAACCCCGATGATCTTCACCGGTGGCATCACAGGGAACCGAGAGTCTGTCCAAGGCAATGGCGCCATCGACAGACCGATGACCACCTCACCTAGATCAATGGTTTTGCGCAACACCCAACCGCCATCAGCTTCAGTGTCCCGCACCCACAGGCGTATAACCAGGTCTTGGGCAGCGGCAAGACCGAGCCGTGCACCACCGTCCACCTTCATAAGGCGCACATTACCACCCCTTGGTCGCTCGAACACGGTGAGGGTGCCCTCTCCCATGTCATAAGCCAGCACACGATAGTCATAAAGTGGTTGGTACATGGTGTTTCCCACAATGGCACAGGGCTCCGCGCGGATGTGGCCACCCACGGGCGGGAGGTAAACCGGCATGGACTCCGGTCCCCACTGGCCGGTGCGAGGAGAAGACGTTGGCACATACACGGCCTCGGAAATCGCTGCTCACGACTGCTATGCGGAACGGACTTGTGGGCTTGCAATTCATGTAATGGTTGTTGTCATCACAGCCGGGCGAGCAGATTAGGGCAGCATTGGTGTTCCTCTTTAAGAAAATCACACTCAAGAGGTTGTTTTGTCTAGAGGCGATCTTCTGATTACAATAGCCAGTCATAGGGTGCCACACAAGGAAACCCATATCTTGCCCGCTGGCTTCATCATGTAGAAGAACGCGACCATGTCGACAATCCATGAATTTCCAACGGTGTTCATTCTCGCCGGGCCGCTCAAAGGAGAATCTAGCGAACCCGCCAACATGCACGAATTGGTGGAGAATTGTGTCAGAGTTGTGAAAGAATCCCATTGTTAGGGGTGTACCATGGCGCACACGATGCCGACGTAGAAAATCTTGATCATTCACGATACGACGCCAAGCCCTGCAAACGGCGGAGGCATGGACAAGGCTTTGGGGACGTGGTGGGAGGTGCTCGATGATCTCAAGGTGGAGCTCTTCTGGTATGATGCGTGCCATGGCTGCGTTTCCATTAGGTTAGCTATGAGGTAAAGATTTGCTTTGTATGGTAAGTTGTCAGAATTTACCTTTTTTACTCTTCGCCGGTGTTGCTAAAGCATGGTCATCCACCATGTTTTTCTGGACAAAGCGACTAGTCACCAGCAACTTCTAGATGGCGTCGGCAAATTCACCTTGATGACAAGCCCCCGCCTCCTCCCCACTTTGACAGGGAGCACCAAAGGCGTCACCACCACCCACTACTGGGAGGCAACATCATGGTCCGCCGGAGAAAAGGAGGAAGGGTGGAACCACAAAGATCTCTAGGGAAAACGAAGATTGGAAATATAGATGTACAAGTTGGTGCAGGAAAAGGATATGCGAAGAGTGCGGCGCCGTGGAGGTGGGGTGGGAGATCGGTTAGGGTTAGAACGGAGGTGGTCTATTTATTAGATGTTGGAGGTGATGGTGATGGTTGGATTAGATCTAACGGCCACAAAAAAATGTGTGAGTTTACACGATTTTTGGCAAATTATGTTGAAACGTTGGATGAAACTAAGGTATTCCGAGAACTATGGCTAGGCAAATGGAAAAATAGCAAACCATAACTAGAGAATCAAAATGTTGATTATATATAGAGCGTCCGTGAGGATCTAGATCTCTGTGTTGGCTAGGTCTAGCCTAGGC
>NC_061510.1:388164602-388199506 GCF_022539505.1 Lolium rigidum
ACATTCTTACTTATCGAAGATACTACGATACACCCCCTATACTTGTGGGTCATCACCGGCCTGTGGGGTGCCACCCTGGGGTGCCCCACTGGTCATCCCCAGGTGCTCCCAGGTGCATTTTCGAAAAATAGGACCAACGGTATAATTTTTGTGAATTTTTGAAAACTTTGAAAAATGCACATTTCTAGGTATTAAGTTTATTATTACTGGCCAGGAAATTTTTTGAAATCTCTAATTAACTAAGGAACTTTACAAAACAAAAGTGCTACAGCAAGTAGAACAAGTGGAGGAAGAAAGAGATGTTGTTTACCTCCTCTATGCATATAAAAAGTATTTGTTAACAAGGTTGATCAAGTCTTGCCACCAAATAAATTTTACATAGCATAAGAAGAAATAAACCTCAAATCAATCATGTTACCTTGAATTGTATTGATATGGATCCAATCATAAGATTTTGATATCCTTCTTTAGGCTCATATATAGGACAATCGATAGTTCCAACTTTGATAGTTCTCACATTAGAAATAGTATTAACTCCACATACTTTATCAATCCTCTTGGGAAAATAAACGGTATGCTCCCTATCATCAACATTGAAAGTAACCTTTCCTTTATTGCAATCAATAACAGCCCTGCGGTGTTAAGAAAAGGTCTCCCAAGAATAATAGACATATTATCATCTTCAGGCATTTCCAACACAACAAAATCAGTTAATATCAAGCGGCTTATTAGTAACTTGAACAGGAACATCCTCACATATACCAACAGGAATAGCAGTAGATTTATCAGCCATTTGTAAAGATATATCAGTAGGTATCAACTTATCTAAGTAAAGTCTCTTATAAAGAGAAAAAGGCATAACACTAACACCGGCTCCCAAGTCACATAGAGCGGTTTTAACATAATTATTCTTAATAGAACAAGGAATAGTAGGTATACTGGGTCGCCCAACTTCTTTGGAACTTTTCCATTGAAAGAGTAATTAGCAAGCATAGTGGAAATTTCCTCATTGGGGATTTTCCTTTTGTTAGTAACAATATCTTTCATATACTTTGAATAAGGAGGCAATTTAATAGCATCGATCAAAGGGATTTGCAAGAATAATGGTTTCATCCAATCACAAAATTTATTATAGTGTTCTTCTTCTTTTGATTTTAGTTTCTTAGCAGGAAAAGGCATTTGCTTTTGCACCCAAGGTTCCCTTTCATTACCATGTTTCTTAGCAATAAAATCTTCTTTAGTATACTTTTTATTTTTATCTTGCTTTTCAGGTTCATCTTCAACTTCTTCTTTATCGAAACATCATTCTTATCATTACCATTATTATTATCATGTTCATTACCACTTTCGGTTTCAGCATCGGAAATAGAAATACTATTAGGATCATTAACGAGTTCGGAGGATTCTACAACATTTTTATGTTTCTTTTTCTTTTTCTTAGATGGAGCACTAGGTTCAATGCGTTGAGAATCTTGTTCAATTCTTTTGGGATGCCCTTCAGGATATAGAGGATCTTGGGTAGAGACACCACCTCTAGTTGTTACTTCATAAGCATGTTTCTCTTTAGAATTATTTTTTAATAAGTCATTTTGCACTTTAGTAAGCTGATCAATTTGAGTTTGAACCATTTGCAAATGTTTAACAAGCATCTTAACATCATTGGAGGTTCTCTCCACAATATCATGCAAATTGCTAATAGCTTGAGAATTTTCCATTAGATGATTCTCTACTCTCATATTAAAATTTTCTTGCTTAACAATATAATTATCAAACTCATCTAAGCATTGCGCGAGGAGGTTTTGAATACGGAATATCTTCCCTAGTAAAGCGCCGAAGGGAGTTTACCTCAATCATGGATGAAGGGGGAATTATCTCACATATATCTTCTATGGGAGGTAGATTCTTCACATCTTCGATTTAATACCTTTCTCCTTGAGAGACTTCTTGGCTTCCCTCATATCTTCATCATTCAATTTAATTAAACCCCTCTTCTTCAATATTGGCGTTGGAATTGGTTCAGGCGTAGTCCAATCATCATGATTCCGGCCTATTTTAGCCAATAATTCTTCGGCTTCGTCCGGAGTTCTTTTCCGAAAACACAACCAGCACAACTATCCAAATATGCCCTAGACTCAATAGTTAGTCCACTATAAAATATATCAAGTAGATCATTCTTTTCTAAATCATGTCCGAGTTCGAGCTCGATAAGAGAACAAAATCTTGCCCAAGCCTCGGGCAATTTCTCTTCATCTCCCTGGTCAAATCTATAAATTTTCTCGTAAAGCAACATGTTGAGCACTAGCAGGAAAGTATTTTCGAAAGAAAACATCACGCAAATCAGTTGGACTTTTAATAGAACCAGGAGGCAAATTATTATACCAAGTTTTAGCATCATCCTTTAATGAGAAAGGAAAAATTTTAGCGACAAAATAAGTACGCATCTTGACATCATCGGAAAACAAGCTACTCATAGAAGAAAGTTCAATCATGTGTTCTACAGAGCACTTTCTTTTTCAGTACCACAAAAGGGTGCTTTCTCTACAATAGCTATATGAGATAGATCAAGAGAAAAATCATAATCTTTATCCTTAATGCATATAGGAGATGTGGCAAATTTAGGATCGGGAGATAACTTATGTCTAACGAGTATATTGTGTGAGAAACTTTTTAATTTTACTTGCATCAACAGTAGCATTGCATCTATTAATAAAATCATCATTAAGCTCCACATAATCTTCATCGGGATCATCACTAGAATAATCAAGTTCAGGTGAATTAACAGGTGTAGTAACATTAGGAGTTTCAGTATTTTCAATTTGTCTAGACCTAGCAATTGTAGCATCTAGAAAGGATCCCAACGAACCACTATCATCAAGCACAGCAGAAACATTATCAATATTATAAAAAAATTTAGATTCAGCAGAAGTACCAGCAAGTGAAGCATGTGGTGGTGAAACAAGTTTATCAATCACAGATGGTGAATCAAGAGCAGCAGAGGTACTCAGAGTTGTACCTTTTCTTGTAGTGGATGGTAATATGGCGACTTTAGGATCGCGAGTTTTACCCATGATGGAGAATTTGCAGTGAACAATATCAATCCAAGTGAACTTCCAAATAAAGCTATGATCCCCGGCAACGGCGCCAGAAAACGGTCTTGATAACCCACAAGTATAGGGGATCGCGACAGTCTTCGAGGGTAGTAAAACCCAATTTATTGATTCGACACAAGGGGAGACAAAGAATACTTGAAAGCCTTAACAACGGAGTTATCAATTCAGCTGCACCTGGAAACAGACTTGCTCGCAAGAGTTTATCGATAGTAACAGCTTTATAGCGATGAGCAGTAGTGAAATAGCAGCAGCAGAGTAACGAGAGACAGCGAGTAGTGATTATAGTAAACGGCAGGATTAAAATATCGTAGGCACGGCGACGGATAACGGGCGTTGCATGGATGAGAGAAACTCATGTAACAATCAAGCAGGGCATTTGCAGATAATAATAAAACGGTGTCTAAGTACAAAGCAATCAATAGACATGTGTTCCAATTATAGTCGTACGTGCTCGCAATGAGAAACTTGCACAACATCTTTTGTCCTACCAGCCGGTGGCAGCCGGGCCTCAAGGGAATCTCATCGGATATTAAGGTACTCCTTTTAATAGAGTACCGGAGCAAAGTATTAACACTCCGTGAACACATGTGTTCCTCACATCACTACCATCCCCTCCGGTTGTCTCGATTTCTGTCACTTCGGGGCCATTGGTTCCGGACAGCGACATGTGTATACAACTTGCAGGTAAGACCATAAACAATGAATATCATGATGAAATAATAACATGTTCAGATCTGAGATCATGGCACTCGGGCCCTAGTGACAAGCATTAAGCATAACAAGTTGCAACAATATCATCAAAATACCAATTACGGACACTAGGCACTATGCCCTAACAATCTTACACTATTACATGACCAATCTCATCCAATCCCTACCATCCCCTTCAGCCTACAGCGGGGGAATTACTCACACATGGATGGGGGAAACACGGCTGATTGATGAAGAGGCGTCGGTGGTGATGGTGGCGATGATCTCCTCCAATTCCCCGTCCCGGCGGAGTGCCAGAACGGAGACTTCTGGCTCCCGAGACGGAGTTTCGCGATGTGGCGGCGTTCTGGAGGGTTTCTGGCGACTTCGACTTCTCCCCGTGCGTTTTTAGGTCGAAGGCGATAAGTAGTCCGAAGGAGGGCGTCGGGGGCCGACCGAGGCCGCCACACACTAGGGCCGCGCGGGCCCCTCCTGGGCCGCGCCGGCCTAGTGTGTGGGGCCCTCGGGCCCCCACCTGGTCGCCCTTCGGCTCCGCCAATATTCGGGAAAATAGGACCTTATCGCATAAATTCCGAGGATTTTCCCGAAAGTTGGATTTCCGCACAAAAACGAGACACCAGAACAGTTCTGCTGAAAACAGCGTTAGTCCGTGTTAGTTGCATCCAAAATACACAAATTAGAGGCAAAACAATAGCAAAAGTGTTCGGGAAAGTAGATACGTTTTGGACGTATCACTCCTCCTTCTTGGTGCCGTTGTCGGACGTCTCGAAGTCGTTCTTCTTCTTCCCCATGGTGCTGCGGTGGTGGTGGTGGGAGTCGAGGTGTGGGCGATGGAGGAACGATGCCGGTGGACTTTTAAGGCCGGCCACGCGGGGGAAACGATGCCATTGAAGGCGGTGCAGAAGCCCAGCCGCCGCCAGCCAGTGCGCGCGCAGAAGAGGCAGTCGCGACATTGATGGCGAAGCCTGCGGCGCAGAAGTGGAAGCGCTGACCGCAGAAGCGATGGGCGCGGAAGCGATGCCCTCGATACAGGCTCGCTGCCAGGCGGGTCCGGTGGAGATGCGAGCGGTCACTTAGTGCATCCGCGCAGCATCCGCCGCGACGCATTCCAGGAGCAAATATGTGCCGGGTTTGCGTCGCCGCGAACGGCCCGGTCACGATGCATCGTCCCGTTGCAGGTGGTACCAGACGCATTTTCGGTCTAGCGGACGCAAATGGTCGCTGAGTATCCATTTGGGTCATCCCGTTGGAGATGTCCTAAGTTCTCGGTTGACCGGGACTTGGCAAAAGGGTTAGGGTAGACGTTTAGTCACAAATGCTCGACGATGGAACCGGCCCATCATGGTCGCTCCCGGTCTCATAATTAATTTAACCGTATTTTGCATGGTTATATTAATATTTTTTGCATGGTTATTTTTTTGGTAAAGCAGATTCATTAAGCCACAGGGATTACAAGAGAGTCATGATCCAACTCCTGGGACATGCCCTCAAGTATCAAGCATAATTTGCGAGCCAGTGACTTATCCTATTTTACGAACCCTCCACTTTTACAAAAGCTCGATGTCGATGGAACCGGCCCATTATGGTCGCTTCCAGTCTCATAATCAGTTTGACTGTATTTTGCATGGTCGTATTATTATTTTTTGCATGCTTGTATTTGATCCTACTGGTTTCGTATGTACGTCCATCATGTGTTTAACATACAAACTTTGAAGGTGATTTGCATCACACATTTCAAAGTTCGCATGTTTCAAACTTTTAGCAGTTTGGTGGGGCTGAATACGACCATTCTTTTCCTTGGTGCTCTTTTGACCCTCTCCTCGGAACCTCTGAAACCCTAGTTTCCTGCCGCCGGCGCCCTCCCCCAGCGCCCCAACACCTCCTCCCTCCTCGCCGCCGCCGGGAGGCTCCGCTGGGCAAAGCCCGGTTGGGGACGGCGGCAGCGGGGCGTCTCCCCTCGGGCAGTCCTCCCTTGCAGACGGCGGCGGCGTGCCTCCCCGTCCGGATCTGATGACGTGGAGCAGCGGGATCTCGGCGGTTTGCGGTTCGATGGCGACGAAGATGAGGAGCTCGACCCCCACTCTAGGTGTTGGCCTCGCTGCTCTGGACAGCGGTGCCGGGCTCGCTCGGGCCTGGTCGGCCGAGTCCTTGGCGGCAGGGGCGTGGCAGCGCCTGGCAGCCTCCTGTGGTGGTGCCGGTGACCGGCCAAGCGACGGCGACGGGCTGGACCTCCGTCGTCCAGTCCGTCCGGTGGTGGTGGTGGTGGTGGTGGAACGACGATCTCATGTGGTCGTGGTGAAGCCGGTGGTGGCTGACACCCCTCTCCTTCTTCATTGTTCCTCACTTCTCGGAGGTGGTGGCTCAAGACGACGACTTTCAGCCTCGTTCCCTTCTCCAGTCTAGCTCCGGCAAATCGGGGTCACGGTGTTTGGCCGGGGTTAAAACCCTGCTCGGCGATGACCGATGCTAGCCATGGCGACGCCCGCGGGTGTCGTTCCCTTCTTGGAGGCGTGTTCATGGCCCTCGTTGTGCCTCCCCTCTCCTCGGATGTCGAAGAAACCCTAGGTCTTGTTCACCAGACTAGTCGAAGGCGGCGCCACGGTGTCGTTATCTTCTTGAAGACATTGTCCTGGCTATCTTGAGGGAGGCTGATGTAGCTTTTGGAGTCTGGGAGCGATGTGCTGTGTTGCCATTGGCCAGTGTCCGTGGCTTGGGCTCCAAGGGCTCTATGTGCGACATGGTGGACGCATCTTGGTCGACGTCTTTCTCGAGTCCGTCGGGACCCTGCCTTCCTCTCGCCGTCTCTTCTAAGCGCATGGGGGGAGGTACGTTGGTCCTGGCGGGCACGGAATGGAGGTCGAGCTTCGGTGGTGTCTTGCTTGGTTCGTGACGCGGCACGGATGCGATGCGCTCCTTCTCCTCATCAACTGTGGTTGGATGTAGGGCAAAGCAGGTCGTATATCATCGAGTTGGTAGGGGTTGTGTTGTTTGCCGCTCAACAATGTGTCGTGGTGTTGGTGTGAAATGGTAGCATGTTTGGCCTTGTATCGTGGTGGTGCTTGTGAAGTTGAACCTTGCGTTGTATTGGCCGTCTTAGGTTTCTTCTATATGATTGATATATCTTTCAAGGTGTCTTCTCAAGAAAACACTTTCATCAGTCTCTCGTTTTTTGCGAGGCATACGCATACCAGATTGTGTTAGTATTACCAATGGTATATTGCGGTGTTACAACCTGGGCGCGCGATCTGCGAGGAAGTGGGAGGAATATGTTAGCCATTTGCGGATGCCGGCAACACGCACTACCGGCAGCACGCACCGGCCGGCGGGACAATCTATCAGCTAGCTAGCTGCTGCTGGATCAATATCTCGGCGGCCGCGCGGGCCGGTGCATGTCGTACGGCGATGCGGTCCTGGCCTTGCGCTTCTCGAGGAACCGCTGGAGCGAGCGCTTCATCGACAGCCCCGCCTGGTCGCCGAGCAACGGCAGCGGCGCAAAGATACCGCCCTGGTCAGGAGATGCCGACGTCGGCGTCCACTTGTTGCCCAGGCGGTCGATGTGCGCAATGCCGCCGTCGTCGTACGCGCCAGCGATCTTCTTCCCCGCCGTTTCCCTGCTCGCCGTTGATATGATCGCAATTGCCTGCAGCTCGACCACGTCGACGGCGCCCAGCACGCGCCGGTCGTAGACGATCGTGAGGTTTTTCCTCGGTGCCGGCGCCGGCGTCGGGGTCCCGAGGCGGAGGCTGAGCTCTAGGCCGTCGGCACCGCTGGCTCCCAGGCCGCCGCCGGCCATGTGATCTCGCCTCCTTCGACCGTGCGGACGATCGAGGGGTTCGATCGCCAAATCGGTCAGCTCTGGCTATATGTAGATACCAATGGGCCGCAACGCGCGCGGCGAGTTGACGTGAGAGCGATCTTTCCTACGGCTGAGCGGCGCCGGCCGTGGCGGTTGGAGGCCGTTGCGAATGCACGTGAAGGAACTGGGAAATCTCTGCGCACACACGAGGGCACGCGCACGCGCGGCGGCGCTGGCCGAAACGATTTCCCAGCTCACATTTCAATTTCTCAACCGCCGCTCGAGCACTCCCACCAGTTTCGCAGTCAGCCTGGCTAGCTCTCCGATTGGCCGGCGGAGGCGAAAACAAAGGCGGGAGAGTCGGATCTCCTATGTTCTCTGACGGCTGGCTGAAATCGAGTGACCATCATCTGTCTATCTCTCTTTTCTTTTCTTGGGGAAAGATCGGGGGCGACTTTTTTTTTTACTTTTTTCTTTTTGAGAAAACGGTGAATCTTTTTTACTTTGAGAAACAAGATCGAGTGACATTTGTACGAAGGATGCTACTAATGGGCCTGGGGAAATTTGAGGCCGCCTAGTACAGGCCTACCCTCTCTCCCTGGGTGTATTAATGATTTGAGTAGACTGTTTTCCTTCACAACCCAATAAGAGGCGACAAGTACCAAGTTTTTTTTTTTTTTTGAGAAGTCGTTTTTTTCCATCTAAACCAAGGTGAGTTGGGAAATCGTTTCAGCCAGAGCGCCGCTGCCCGGTGGCCTCGTCCAGTCTAGCCAACTTCTATTCATGGCGATGTTAGGACATAGAGATAGATAGATAGAGAGAGAGAGAGAGAGATTGGGGCTACGACATGGCAAACTAGACATAGAATGGGTAGAGGGGATAAATAGAGGTTGTTCGTAGTAGCGGGCGGTGGTGCTATTACTCAGGTGTCTCGAAAGCCGATCTGGTCATCATTGAATGGTTGGGTCGCTATTGAGAGGGACCCGCACATCCAATCTAACATGGCGAGGGTTAGATTTACCCTCGTCGGACCCCTGCGCATCGGGTTCGACACGGTAGTGCTAGACCAAATATCGGGTCGCTCGCGCTATCGGCAGGGTTTGGAGTGTGTTGCGGTCTGTTTCAGATGCGGTACCCCCAAAGAGCGCTTGGAGGGGGGGGCTTTGGTGACTGCCGGTTGAGATGCCCTAAGATCATTGATTGACATCTTTCACTCTTTACGCCCGGATAGATAGCTAATTAATCTCTTCTTCCCATGTGAGTTGTTGTTATGCTCCTGGACCTATGGGGCGTTGCTGGTGATTTTAATTCAACCCCACACATAGAAGGAGGATGATCAGTTGAAAAAAATTCAAGTGATTTTATTTTGAAAACTTCACCACAAAATAAGTTGGATCCTTCTAGTGTGACACCCTGGCCTAGAGCATGATGGCAGATAGCACGACACTCTGGCACGAGGCGTCATGCCAGATAGCACACAATACCCAGCTTGAGTAGGTGACCTAGCCTGGCTTCTACTTCTAGTGTCGTGCTATCTAGCATGGCGGCCTAAGGGTCATTTTTGTAAAATATTTGAAATAATATTTATTTTCTGCTAAAGTTTAAAAAGAAAGATCAATTTTGTCACTTTTCAGCAGCTTATAAGGGTGGATAGTCATCCTCTCAACGGACAAAACTTTTGAGATGAACATGGCTCTCGAGGTGGTGGCTTTGGCTCATATGTGCATATAAACTTATTATGAAAAATATGTAAATAATAAAATTTTAAATTTTAAAAATCTGAAATAAATTTTCTCTTATAAATCCAGACATTCTATGTTGGCAGACACGTTTTTAGAAAATAAAACATTTTATGTGGCTTATGTAGAAAAAGATGAAAAAGTTATCTCATAAATAGTCATATTGGTGCATCCAAATTTGTCTTTTTTACAAAAGTTAGCACAAAAAATGTTCCCTTTTCCCAAAAACTTCTGCGCGAATATAGAACGTCTAGATATACATGCGAAATTCTATTTCAGATTCTTTTTGACTTTTTAAGATATGATTTCACACAGTAGGTTTATATACACCCCACGAGCTGAATTGGATTAACCCAGAGCTCTCCTCTTAATTATAAGCCAGTATTCCCCATGAACGGACTTGACCTCCGTACTGTTCAGATGAAGATTTCTTCCGCGAACTTTTAGATGTCACTTCCATTTCATGAGAACCGAAATTCTAGATGTCAATTCCATCGCATGAGATACAAAGAGAACCCCCAAAAAAATGAAGAGGGAAAGCAACCGATTCCAAGAGATTGGCGACGGGTGGTTGGATGAAATCTTGAAGTGCAAAATCCGGTGGCGCCAATTTGCCGGAAGAATCAAACAAAACCATTTGGACCCACGGCCGTTGCTGTTGAAGCGAGCAGGAATGTTCTGCTTCGCGCAACTTGCGAGATGAATTGCAGTAACCAAAAGTCCAAAATAATGAAAGCTGCGTTGCTGTTCTACCTCGAAGACGCATTCGTGCTAGCTTGGATCGATCAATGGAGATGAGCTGGATCAGTGAATCAATCTCTCAAACGGCACCCGTGCATCACGGCAGCACCAGCCATAGTCGTGCAGTTGCAGTGCACTAGATGTGGTGATCACTGATCAGTGCCGGAGCAGCTCACCACCAATCGATCCAAATCTAGCGAATCGTGTCGTGGCGTGGGTAAGCTCTGGAAGCACGACAATGCCCGAGCTGGCAGGCGTGGCTAGACGCCGCACGCATGCAGCGGTCGGATCCGGACCCCGGACTCGGCTGCTACTTGGCGGCGACAATTAAGACAGAAACCAACGAGATGAAGATCGTGCATTGTCGATGGATAGATCGATGGGTCGATTAATTTGACTGTGCACCCGGTGGAAGACCCGAAGGTGAAGAACATGAGCGGATGGTACTTCTCTTGTTAGGTTAACCTAAGAATTTGAGTTTCTATTCACTGACCCGGAGGTTAACCTAAGAACATACATAGGAGAGGAGACGACAAACGATGAGTGCATTTCTGAGCAGCTTCTTTATGTAGAGAGGAAGGAGTGTGGATGAATGTCCCGTGCTGATCGAATACTTGCTCCTCCAAGGCTCCAAATGAGTTTGTGTGCTCTCAGTTGAACATACACTTGGAAAAGAACCGAAATTAATCTAGCTAGGTATATAGCGTGTATGCTATCGTTTCCGCAGTTTTTTCATGCATCTAGTACTACTATGTCTACCTCTCTCTCTCCAACTCATTAGCTACATCCATTTATTAGTCATTACTAGATTTGACAGAGCCATATATATATTGAAATAATTATCAAACTAATAATCTGTTTGTACCAATGTACTCCCTCTTTATTTTGACAATATTCGAGCCGGCCAGCGCTCATCTGACATGTGAGCCCACATATATGACAAAACATCGCGTGGCTCACTTACTCCGGCCATGCTCATGTTCAGTTTCATTGATTAAGAGGCAGAACAAATCGGCCTATGGTTAACCACTATTATTTGTTGTCGTATTTGTAGCATCTCATGTGGCATGTCCGATATTTTTTGGAGTTTTTTTTACTATATAAGCTCGTGTATACATTTGTACATATGATAGTGTGTTTTTGCATGTATTGAACTCAAAAAACTCCTGGCTGCTCGTCCCCCTTCCAATTGTAGTTAAGTTTTCTCTTTGTATGTGGTTTAATTATGTCACTACCTCGTAGTTCAATTCATAGTTTTGTTCTGGTTTTGTGAAGCTTCACATCTTATACTATCGTGCCAACTAGGAAAAATGACAACACTAGATAAGTGTGGTTAGTGGTGGGCTCGACCAGCCTACCAGCAGAACCACCGTACAAAACATACATCCTTACTTCACCGGTCAAAAAAAGTCAAGTTCACTGCTAGGTCATAGGCATCGATCACAAGAGCCGCTGGGACACTGTATGGAAGCTATGGGCTGGAAGAAAGGCCTACCGAAGCCCCACTGAATCAAGAATTGTTACGAGTAGACTTTGCTCCACCAATCTCAGCCCAACAAAACCACCATGTTCCCCTAATGGCATCTCCAACGGGGCCGCAAATCGGATGCAAATTGTTAGTTTGCGTCACGTCAAATAGTTGAAATCGACCGGGCGTCCGTTTGCGTCTATGGATGTCTTTAGCGGCCTGACGTATAAAACTTTTTCTCCATTGAAAACGCATAATTTACATAATTTTAAAAATACATGAAAAAACTTAGAAAACAAAAAGGACCAGCAAGGCCTACTAAAACCTAGGTATGGACTACTGCTCGTCATCGCTGACGAGGGTCGATGAATTCCGGCATCCGCCATGGGAGCTGGTACGCCGGCGGTGGAGGAGGAAGGATAGCCTGCGATGACTGTTGCCAGAATGTTGGCGGAGCAGGAGGCTGTAGTGAAGGTGGTCACGGATCCCAGACCGTCGAAGGAGCAAGAGACAACACGCATGCGTCGGTACGTGTCAGCATGGCCGGAGGAGTCGCCAGTCTCCTACGGTGACCCATCATACCACTGCATGGTGTAGTATGCAAATCATTGACATAACACCAATGAAACACCGTTCCACTAGTATTACATCCCTTAGAGTGATACAACACAGAAACATGTCTATAGAATTACACATAAGATCTTTTCACAAGATCAACACAGCCCCCTACTTTACAGTGAGGTAAAACTGCAAATAAAGCTCGAGAAAAACAACTTATAGACTAACTTATTGCTAACTCTAGCTCTAGAAGTACTTGGCTTGCTAAAGAAATCTCGTAGAACTCTAGCTACTTAGGTGCTAGGATTAGGGAAATGATTCCCTTTTATTATTTGTTTAGGTTTCCACCCTAGATAATGTGAAAGTTGACTCCATTGACTTTCTTGATAGGGTTCTCCATCTTGCTATAGTTGACTCCTTTGTCTTCGAGTTTCACAATAGTTTCTCATTCGGCGACTCCCAATCTAAGCAGGGAGTTCAAGAAGGAACAGGTGAGTATGAGCATACTCAGCAAGTTCAGTAATAGAAATAGGTGTATCATGCACTACCTACAATCATGGACCAGAAAGGCGTAGGAAAATGCAAGTTTTTGTAATTATTTCTTCAAAAGGTTGATTTTATTCTGAAAAGCTAAGTCTATTAGTCTTCACAGGTTGACCAGTACTTCATGGATTTCCTTTTCTACCGCGTTCGTAGTTCCTTCCCGAAACAGGGAGTGACAAGTCACGATTCAATACGCTCTGCAGAGGTGTGTTACTTTACCCATAAGAGAACTTATTCTTGTTGTCAATCGGGAGTATTTCCCCGTCCACACTTCCTTTGGTCTGAGGCCCAGTATATGATACAAGCCAATCATTGCTTTTCTCGCTACCTCGCATACCCATCTGGTTGAAGTGGTGGCTAATTTTAGGTTCCAACGGCACCATTGGTCGCTTGCCCTAATTTGGCGCATAATCCTCAATCCATACCCCTTCAATCCATTCGAGACGGTAGAGCACCCTTTGTCTTATAAAATCAGACGGGGAACTTATGGCCTTCCCAACCCATGTGGAACCACCGTACTCACATGGAGGCTCTATCAAGTCCGTAGTTATGCGAAAGGAAAAAGGTACAACTGACTTCTTCGTCCCATTAAAGATTTTATGGTTAACACGTAATATACGGCGCTAGAATCACTGGACGACATTTGTTATTAATCCTAGATGATATACCATCCTTTGCAATGGAACCTCCATGTTCCATCGCCAATCATACTCATAATTGGGAAAAAGTAACATTTTAGTTCCAATGCAGGAGTGATAAGTATATTGCTTTGCAAGTAATTTAATAAAAATAATCAAATGACATGAGCAAGAGTGAACTTGCCTTTCTTAACTGTAAGATTATGCAAGAAAAAGCTTTGATACGGAATAACTCTAAATTCTTAAATAGCATCATTATCCAGTAAGGACAATGTTTAAAGAACTAGCAAAGATGCTAGAATGCATAATTATGATATGCAATCTCTCTAACCGTAACCTAACCAAACCTCGATGATTTATAAATTGGTGGTTTGTAATGATTTCTTTGTGGTGTGTTGCACTTTAGAGATGGTTCCCCAAACAAGGTTCTTATTAGGGTTTTGATTAGCTTGGAATGATATACAAGTGGTGTAATAAATCATAAAAATCATATTTACGCAGAAGGAATAGTAGTTATAATATGCAAAGCGCAGTTGTTAGTTTTTAAGTACTATAGGATATGGTTAATGATTACTTGTTATTTATATTAAAAGAATAATTTTTGAAGAACATGTTTCTTAAGAAACAATAATTATTTCAAGTTGGAAATATTTGCTTTTATGTTTTACTACGATTCTTAATTGAGTTTCCTAAAGAGGTATTATATGGATCCTAAGCAAGATGAATTTAGTTGCATCTAGTAATTGTAGGGTTTAGTTACGCATGAACATATAAAGTAAATTATTACATAGATTTGTTATTATGGTTGATCACAAGGATGCGGTAGTAATAAGGGTGGTTAAGGTTGATGACTTTTAGAATGGAAACTAGGTTTTACATTTAGTTGGTACTACTTGCTCATCTAGGATTTATTAGTAAGAACACATGGAATTAACAACTTTACTTGTATTTGGGACTTGTAGAATTTTAGTAGAACTTGAGCATGCATTTATTTACTTAGTATATATCTAGGAGTAAGATTAACAGGTTCACATTTCATAATTCCTAAGGTTTTAGAGTTTCACATAAAATTATAGAGTTAGGGTTTTACTCCTAATGGAATTAGGATTTGGGACATGATACTATTAGGGTTTCTTATTTCCTATACTATTTTAAAATAATAATTGGTTGAATAAAATTAAAATTTAAGAAACACTTTTAAGTACAAGTTAATAATGGTTTAAACATGTTTATTATTTACAATTTGGAGATAATGGTAATTAAGTTTAATATAATTTAGATTTTTAAATACCAAATAATGATAGTGTTAATGTTAATATGATTAACAAAAAATACTTTTGGTGTTTTATTTGCTTCCTAAATGATTATTACTTGTTCTAGAAATTTTATTAATTACTGAATTTTCATCAAATTTTGAATAAAAGAAAAGGATTAAATAATAATTGTTAAATAATTAAATTTTCATTGTTATTAAAAAATTCATATTGTATTTTTATTGGATAGAGTTTTTTATGAGAATTTTGATATCTCATCTGTATTTTCTGAAATGAATTTGATATGAATTTGTAAAGTTCAAAATATTTTTTGGAATTTGGAATTAAATAGAAATACTAATTGTACCCGGATCTGACATAACCTTGTCACAAACGGGTGGGGTATGGCTAGGTCAGCTGCCACAAGGGCATTGACCGAGGTCACAATCGAGGACGTGGAATCGGGAGCTCCTAGCGAGCGGCCAATCGAGGAGGGCAGCGTGTATTTAGGACTCCCGCGAGTGTGTGGATGGTCTGGGTTGATGCACGTCTTTCTACTGAACCTAAATGTGGCGGCGCCCTCTGCGAATGGTCACCAGAGTTTCTCCGGTGAACATCACCTGCGGCGGCGTACGGTGGACTACGACGCTAGGACGATACAAGGTGCTAGGGAATGGCCAAATGAGCTTGGAAGATGCGTATTCTCACCCTGAGGCTACTGGTGTTATTGAAGACGCCGATTGGGGAGCAGAGAAAACGGCATGATCAAATCTCCGGCGAGGGTCAGGAAAGGGAACTCTCCAATTCTCCTCCTTCATGTCTTCCCTTGATGCGCTAGTTCTTCAGATTGTTGAAGACATCGGAGTGCTTCTTCCAAACCACCCACTAAACCCCAGGATGGCCTCTACCGACGGCGGCAAGAAGGACGCCGACGAGATGCTTCGGGGAATTAAGAGAGATACAGAGGGATTTCGAGGGATTTACAAGGTGGCGAGGCGGTAGGGTTTCTCGCCGGTCCTCGGAGTAGTTTTATAGCTCAAGGAGAGCTCGGAATCGATGGCAATTCCTCGCCGACGGCTGGTATAATACGGACACGGCGGTTAGGGTTTTGGGAGTGAATCACTTCGTATTTGGATAGGCTCAGACTCAACGGAACTTGTACTTGATTCTGGCATGATTGTTGGCATCCGACTCAGTCTTATCGCTGACGAGTGTTGTTGGCGTGGTAGTAGTTAACACACGTCCGTTGGGAATCCCAAGAGGAAGGTGTGATGCGTACAGCAGCGAGTTTTCCCTCAGTATGAAACCAAGGTTATCGAACCAGTAGGAGTCAAGGAACACGTGAAGGTTGTTGGTGACGGAGTGTAGTGCGGCGCAACACCAGGGATTCCGGCACCAACGTGGAACCTGCACAACACAATCAAAGTACTTTGCCCCAACGTAACAGTGAGGTTGTCAATCTCACCGGCTTGCTGTAAACAAAGGATTAGATGTATAGTGTGGAAGATGATGTTTGTTTGCGAAGAACAGTAATGAACAATTGCAGTAGATTGTATTTCAGATGTAAAGAATGGACCGGGGTCCACGGTTCACTAGTGGTGTCTCTCCCATAAGATAAATAGCATGTTGGGTGAACAAATTACAGTTGGGCAATTGACAAATAAAGAAGGCATAACAATGCACATACATATATCATGATGAGTACTATGAGATTTAATCAGGGCATTACGACAAAGTACATAGACCTCTATTCAGCATGCATCTATGCCTAAAAAGTTCACCTTCAGGTTATCATCCGAACCCCTTCCAGTATTAAGTTGCAAACAACAGACAATTACATTAGGTATGGTGCGTAATGTCAGAAAACCAAAACTGATCGTGGGTGCATATGCACCCTATATGTATAACACATATTTCAAAAAGTAAAAAATTAGGAACAAAAATTTAGCATGTAGAGGGACATGTTCTATGAGTACACGTAAAGTTTCACGTAAAACCGACAATTTTTGTACCCTATGTAAAAAAGACAAATAATGTCTCGAGAAATAGACTATTTTAACCCCAAAAATTTGTCTTTTTAGTACAAGACACAAAACATATCGGTTTTTTCTGAAACAACTTTGTGAATATGTAACATGTCAAGATATACACGAGACATTTTTGTTTATATTTTTTTGACATTTAGAAATATATTTAATATGCATTTCAAATAAAGGGTGCATATGCACCCAGGTGTAGAAACACCTTGTCCGCGTAATGTAATCAACACAAATATCCTTAGACAAAGCATCGATGTTTTATCCCTAGTGGCAACAGCACATCCACAACCTTAGAACTTTCGTCCATTGTCCCGATTCGGTGGAGGCATGAACCCACTATCGAGCATAAATACTCACTCTTGGAGTCACAAGTATCAACTTGGCCAGAGCCTCTACTAGCAACGGAGAGCATGCAAGAACATAAACAACATATATGATAGATTGATAATCAACTTGACATAGTATTCAATATTCATCGGATCCCAACAAACACAACATGTAGCATTACAAATAGATGATCTTGATCATGATAGGCAGCTCACAAGATCTAACATGATAGCACAATGAGGAGAAGACAACCATCTAGCTCTTGCTATGGACCCATAGTCCGAGGGTGAACTACTCACACATCGATCCGGAGACGATCATGGCAATGAAGAGACCTCCGGGAGATGATTCCCCTCTCCGGCGGGGTGCCGAGGCGATCTCCTGAATCCCCCGAGATGGGATTGGCGGCGGCGGCGTCTCAGTAAGGTTTTCCGTATCGTGGCTCTCGGTACTGGGGGTTTCGCGACGAAGGCTTTAAGTAGGCGGAAGGGCAGAGTCGGGGGCGTCACGAGGGGCCCACACGCTAGGGCCGCGCGGCCAGGGCCTGGGCCGCGCCGCCCTAGTGTGGCGTCGCCTCGTCGCCCCACTTCGTGATCCTTTCGGTCTTCTGGAAGCTTCGTGGAAAAATAAGACCCTGGGCGTTGATTTCGTCCAATTCCGAGAATATTTCCTTTGTAGGATTTCTGAAACCAAAAACAGCGAAAATAGCAACCGGCTCTTCGGCATCTCGTCAATAGGTTAGTGCTCGGAAAATGCATAATAATGACATATAATGTGTATAAAACATGTGAGTATCATCATAAAAGTAGCATGGAACATAAGAAATTATAGATACGTTTGAGACGTATCAAGCATCCCTAAGCTTAGTTCCTACTCGCCCTCGAGTAGGTAAACGATAACAAAGATAATTTCTGAAGTGACATGCTATCATAATCTTGATCAATACTATTGTAAAGCATATGAGATGAATGCGGCGATTCGAAGCAATGGTGAAGATAATGAGTAAACAAATGAATCATATAGCAAAGACTTTTCATAAATAATACTTTCAAGACAAGCATCAATAAGACTTGCATAAGAGTTACTCATAAAGCAATAAATTCTTAGTAGAAAGCTTTGAAGCAACACAAAATAAGATATAAGTTTCAGCGGTTGCTTTCAACCTCAACATATTTATCTCATGGATAATTGTCAACACAAAGTAATATAACAAGTGCAATAGGTAAACATGTAAGAATCAATGCACACAATTCACACAAGTGTTTGCTTCTAAGATAGAAAGAATAGGTGAACTGACTCAACAATAAAGTAAAAGAATGGCCCTTCGTAGAGGGAAGCATGGATTACTATTTTTGTGCTAGAGCTTTTCATTTTGAAAACAAGAAACAATTTTGTCAACGGTAGTAATAAATCATATGTGTTATGTATAAGATATCTTATAAGTTGCAAGCCTCATGCATAGTATACCAATAGTGCTCGCACCTTGCCCTAATTAGCTTGGATTAACACGGATTATCATTGCATAGCATATGTTTCAACCAAGTGTCACAAAGGGGTACCTCTATGCCGCCTGTACAAAGGTCTAAGGAGAAAGTTCGCATTGGATTTCTCGCTTTTGATTATTCTCAACTTAGACATCCATACCGGGACAACATAGAAAACAGATAATGGACTCCTCTTTAATGCATAAGCATTCAACAACAATTAAAATTCTCATAAGAGATTGAGGATTGATTGTCCACACTGAATCTTCCACCATGGATCATGGCTTTAGTTAGCGGCCCAATGTTCTTCTCTAACAATATGCATACTCAAACCATTTGATCATGAAAATCGTCCTTACTTCAGACAAGACGAACATGCATAGCAACTCACATGATATTCAACAAAGGTAAAAGTTGATGGCGTCCCCGTAAACATGGTTACCGCTCAACAAGCAACTTATTAAGAAATAAGATACATAGCTACATATTCTTCACCACAATAGTTTTTAAGGCTATTTTTCCCATGAGCTATATATTGTAAAGACAAAGGATAGAATTTTTAAAGGTAGCACTCAAGTAATTTACTTTGGAATGGCAGATAAATACCATGTAGTAGGTAGGTATGGTGGACACAAATGGCATAGTTTTTGGTTCAAGGATTTGGATGCACGAGAAGAATTACTCTCAATACAAGGCTAGGCTAGCAAGGTTGTTTGAAGCAAACTCAAGTATAAAGCAGTGCAGCAAGACTCACATATGAACATATTGTAAGTATTATACGACTTTACATCGTCTCCTTGCTGTTCAGACACCTTAACCAGAAAATATCTAGACTCTAGAGACCAATCATGCAAACCAAATTTTAACAAGCTCTATGTAGTTCTTCATTAATGGGTACAAAGTACATGATGCAAGAGCTTAAACATGATCTATATGAGCACAACAATTGCCAAGTATCAAATTATTCAAGACATTATACCATTTACCACATGCAGCATTTTATGTTTCCAACCATATAACAATGAACGAAGTAGTTCAACCTTCGCAATGAACATTAAGAATAAAGCTAAGAACATATGTGTTCATACGAAACAGCGGAGCGTGTATCTCTCCCACACAAAGAATGCTAGGATCCGAATTTATTCAAACAAAAACAAAAATAAAAACAAACAGACGCTCCAAGTAAAGCACATAAGATGTGACGGAATAAAAATATAGTTTCACTAGAGGTGACCTGATAAGTTGTCGATGAAGAAGGGATGCCTTGGGCATCCCCAAGCTTAGATGCTTGAGTCTTCTTAAAATATGCAGGGATGAACCACGGGGCATCCCCAAGCTTAGACTTTTCACTCTTCTTGATCATATTGTATCATCCTCCTCTCTTGACCCTTGAAAACTTCCTCCACACCAAACTCGAAACAAACTCATTAGAGGGTCAGTGCATAATTCATATATTCAGAGGTGACATAATCATTCTTAACACTTATGGACATTGCACAAAGCTACTGAAAGTCAATAGAACAAAAAAATCCATCAAACATAGCAAAACAGGCAATGCGAAATAAAAGGCAGAATCTGTCAAAACAGAACAGTCCGTAAAGACGAATTTTTAGAGGCACTGGACTTGCTCAGATGAAAATTCCCAAATTGAATGAAAGTTGCGTACATATCTGAGGATCACGCACGTAAATTGGCAGATTTTTCTGAGTTACCTACAGAGAATCCTACTCAAATTCGTGACAGCAAGAAATCTGTTAATCTAGTATTGACTTTACTATCAAAGACTTTACTTGGCACAACAATTGAATAAAATAAAGATAAGGAGAGGTTGCTACAGTAGTAACAACTTCCAAGACTCAAATATAAAACAAAGTGCAGAAGTAAAATGATGGGTTGTCTCCCATAAGCGCTTTTCTTTAACGCCTTTCAGCTAGGCGTAGAAAGTGTGAATCAAGTATTATCGAGAGATGAAGCATCCACAGAGGGGTTTGGAGTTTTCTCAACAATGCATTGTATGTGGTCTATGTAAGTAACTCCTCTTTGTACACTTTTAGGCTTACTATTTGCTGGCGCGGAGTTGACGTGGGAGTTAGAAATCTGTGTGGAGTAACTTTTCTTCAGGTCCCCGGCAACGGCGCCAGAAATTTGCTTGATGCGTGTAGTTGACACGTCCGTTGGGAACCCCAAGAGGAAGGTGTGATGCGCACAGCGGCAAGTTTCCTCGGTAAGAAAGCAAGGTTTAATCGAACCGAGTAGGAGTCAAGAAGCACGTTGAAGGTTGATGGCGGCGGGATGTAGTGCGGCGCAACACCGGAGATTCCGGCGCCAACGTGGAACTCGCACAACACAACCAAAGTACTTTGCCCCAACGAAACGAGTGAGGTTGTCAATCTCACCGGCTTGCTGTAACAAAGGGTTAACCGTATTGTGTGGAAGATGATTGTTTGCAGAGAAAATAGTAAAACAAGTATTGCAGCACATTTGTATTTCGATATTAAAAGAATGGACCGGGGTCCACGGTTCACTAGAGGTGTCTCTCCCATAAGATAAAAGCATGTTGGGTGAACAAATTACGATCGGGCAATTGACAAATAGAGAGGGCATAACAATGCACATACATGACATGATAAGTATAGTGAGATTTAACTTGGGCATTACGACAAAGTACATAGACCGCCATCCAACCGCATCTATGCCTAAAAAGTCCACCTTCAAAGTTATCGTCCGAACCCCTTCCGAGTATTAAGTTGCTAACAACGTACAATTGCATTAAGTATGGTGCGTAATGTAATCAACAACTACATCCTCGGACATAGCGCCAATGTTTTATCCCTAGTGGCAACAAGCACAACACAACCTTAGAACTTTTCGTCACTTCGTCCTGGTGTCAATGCGGGCATGAACCCACTATCGAGCATAAATACTCCCTCTTGGAGTTAAAAGCAAAAACTTGGCCGTAGCCTCTACTAGTAACTGGAGAGCATGCAAGATCATAAACAACACATATGTAATAACTTGATAATTAACATGACATGGTATTCTCTATCCATCGGATCCCGACAAACACAACATATAGAATTACAGATAGATGATCTTGATCATGTTAGGCAGCTCACAAGATCCAACAATGAAGCACAATGAGGAGAAGACAACCATCTAGCTATCGCTATGGACCCATAGTCCAGGGGTGAACTACTCACTCATCACTCCGGAGGCGACCATGGCGGTGTAGAGTCCTCCGGGAGATGAATCCCCTCTCCGGCAGGGTGCCGGAGGAGATCTCCAGAATCCCCCGAGATGGGATCGGCGGCGGCGGCGTCTCAGTATGGTTTTCCGTATCGTGGTTTTTCGCATCAGGGGTTTCGCGACGGAGGCTTTAAGTAGGCGGAAGGGCGAGTCGGGGGCCGGACGAGGGGGCCACACCATAGGCGGCGCGGGCCCCCCTTGGCCGCGCCGCCTTGTGGTGTCGCCACCTCGTGGCCCCACTTCGTATGTTCTTCGGTCTTCCGGAAGCTCCGTGGAAAAATAGGCCCCCGGGTCTTCGTTTCGTTCAATTCCGAGAATATTTCGTTACTAGGATTTACGAAACCAAAACAGCAGAAAACAAGAACTGGCACTTCGGCATCTTGTTAATAGGTTAGTTCCAGAAAATGCACGAATATGACATAAAGTGTGCATAAAACATGTAGGTATCATCAATAATATGGCATAGAACATAAGAAATTATCGATACGTCGGAGACGTATCACTATTCTCATCAAACAAATTTTCAGGAACAAGCCAAGCATAGTTATTTTCTAGAGCTTCATGCATTCCTAGGAGCTTATTGGTACTTTAATCTCCCCATCATCATTAGCATTATTAGTGTACCTTATTCTATCCATGTCCATCTTTTCAAGTGTTCTTTTAAAATCAGTGAACAAACCAAGCCTCTTATACTTAATAAAAACTTTTCTAGCTTCTTTAGCTATATCTTCAAATTCTCGAACAAGGACTTTTAAAACAAAATCTCTCTTTTCTCCCATCTCCATATCAGAAAGTGTAAGAAACATATGTTGCATTATGGGATTGAGATTAACAAATTTAGTTTCCAACATGTGTACTAAACAGGCAGAAGCACTTTCATAAGTAGGAGCAACTTTTAATAATGGTATATCTTCAAAATCTTCATCCATACTAACATGGGTGAAAAATTATTCTATATTATCTCTTCCAATGATAGACCCTTGTCCTACCGGTATGTCTTTCAGAGTGAACTTAGGAGGAAACATGATGAAATAAACAAAAGGTAAATAAAGCAAATGCAAGTAACTAATTTTTTTGTGTTTTTAATATGGAGAACAAGACAGTAAATAAAGTAAATCTAGCAACTAATTTTTTTTGTGTTTTTGATGTAAGAGCAAACAAAGCAGTAAATAAAGTAAAACAAAGCAAGACAAAACAAAGTAAAGATATTGGATGTGGGAGACTCCCCTTGCAGCGTGTCTTGATCTCCCCGGCAACGGCGCTAGAAAAATCCTTGATGTTGGCGTGGTAGTAGTTAACACACGTCTGTTGGGAACCCCAAGTGGAAGGTGTGATGCGTACAGCAGCGAGTTTTCCCTCAGTATGAAACCAAGGTTATCGAACCAGTAGGAGTCAAGAAACACGTGAAGGTTGTTGGTGACAGAGTGTATTGCGGCGCAACACCAGGGATTCCGGCGCCAACGTGGAACCTGCACAACACAATCAAAGTACTTTGCCCCAACGTAACAGTGAGGTTGTCAATCTCACCGGCTTGCTGAAAACAAAGGATTAGATGTATAGTGTGGAAGATGATGTTTGTTTGCGAAGAACAGTAAAGAACAATTGCAGTAGATTGTATTTCAGATGTAAAGAATGGACCGGGGTCCACAGTTCACTAGTGGTGTCTCTCCCATAAGATAAATAGCATGTTGGGTGAACAAATTACAGTTGGGCAATTGACAAATAAAGAATGCATAACAATGCACATACATATATCATGATGAGTACTATGAGATTTAATCAGGGCATTACGACAAAGTACATAAACCTCTATCCAGCATGCATCTATGCCTAAAAAGTCCACCTTCAGGTTATCATCCGAACCCCTTCCAGTATTAAGTTGCAGACAACAGACAATTGCATTAAGTATGGTGCGTAATGTAATCAACACAAATATCCTTAGACAAAGCATCGATGTTTTATCCCTAGTGGCAACAGCACATCCACAACCTTAGAACTTTCTGTCACATCGTCCCGGATTCAATGGAGGCATGAACCCACTATCGAGCATAAATACTCCCTCTTGGAGTCACAAGTATCAACTTGGCCAGAGCCTCTACTAGCAACGGAGAGCATGCAAGAACATAAACAACATATATGATAGATTGATAATCAACTTGACATAGTATTCAATATTCATCGGATCCCAACAAACACAACATGTAGCATTACAAATAGATGATCTTGATCATGATAGGCAGCTCACAAGATCTAACATGATAGCACAATGAGGAGAAGACAACCATCTAGCTACTGCTATGGACCCATAGTCCAGGGGTGAACTACTCACACATCGATCCGGAGACGATCATGGAGATGAAGAGACCTCCGGGAGATGATTCCCCTCTCCGGCAGGGTGCCCGAGGCGATCTCCTGAATCCCCCGAGATGGGATTGGCGGCGGCGGCATCTCTGTAAGGTTTTCCGTATCGTGGCTCTCGGTACTTGGGGGTTTCGCGACGAAGGCTTTAAGTAGGCGGAAGGGCGAGTCGGGGCGTCACGAGGGCCCACACGCTAGGGCCGCGCGGCCAGGGCCTGGGCCGCGCCGCCCTAGTGTGGCGTCGCCTCGTCGCCCCACTTCGTGATCCTTTCGGTCTTCTGGAAGCTTCGTGGAAAAATAAGACCCTGGGCGTTGATTTCGTCCGAGAATATTTCCTTTGTAGGATTTCTGAAACCAAAAACAGAAGAAAACAGCAACTGGCTCTTCGGCATCTCGTCAATAGGTTAGTGCCGGAAAATGCATAATAATGACATATAATGTGTATAAAACATGTGAGTATCATCATAAAAGTAGCATGGAACATAAGAAATTATAGATACGTTTGAGACGTATCAACGAGAGAGAGGACGATTGGCGCAGTCGCGTTGTTGATCTTCGAGAGGAAGAAGAAGATACCTTTCTTCTTTCCTTTTTATACCGAAGCGGTATACTGGTTGGGCTGGGCTGGCGGTGGGCTAGGTTGTTGGGCGGCTGGTGCGTTAGTTATGGGCCTTGGAAGCCTACCAGGTAAAATTCTCTTCCTTTTCTTTTTCTATTTTTACTTTCTGTTCTGAATTTCCTATTTTACTTCTAATTTGGATTTGATTATGTCTTGCAGATTTTTTGTTTAATTTATTCGTAATTAATTTCATCAGATAGTTTCAAATACTATGGTGATATTATAGGGAATGATTTATGGTTTAATATGTTGGTTTGTTACTTAATATTTTAACTTGGATTTAGTATTGCAATATGTGTGATTTTTAATATCCACCTTTGGGCATTCAAATTATTTTTCAGAAAGTTGGTTTTTATTACCAAGTTGTAAATATGATTTTATTTTGTATTACCTTGCAATGGATTACAAGGCAGAATTTTATTACTTGATTTCTATTTAAAAATGGTTCTAATAACATTATTTTATGTGCGTAAATATTTCCAAGGACTTGGAAATTGGATTAGGTTATTCTCAAGTCTTTGGTGTTGTTTTCTTAGGCCTTGGATGAAACTAATTAGGGTAAATCGTGTTTCTCTCATGGGACATACATTTTCTCAAAATGAAGCTTTTATATCACTTTTTAATTTGATCACTTGATTTTTCTCTTAGAGTTAACTCTAGGGTTTACTAATGGATCACATCACTTGGATTTAAGGGTAGGGCATGTTATTTTGGTTTGCTTAGGATCACCAAGTGATACATAAGTTGGACTAGGGTTCTAGGTAGGTTTGAAGTAGATTGAGTTGACTAGGGTTTCTCTTCCTTAATATATGCATGATCAACTTATTCCATGCTAACCTCTCTTTATTATCTTCCTCTTATCACACTCATTCTAGACTCTTACGGTGTATGATCATTACTAAATGGTGATGATCATGACATTGGTCTCCTAATGGATCACCGGGAAATAGGGTTCTCCATCCAATTCAAGTGTTGGGTAGAACAAATAGGGTATAGTACTTATCTTTTACTATCTTGGATCTAGGCATGGCCAATGTTTAGTAAAGATATATTTGGATAGATAAGAATGTAATGGTTATGGTTTGATAAAGAACTGGTGTGAATGTCCTTGACATGAATTCAAGATTTGAGTTGAAGATATACCATGTGGGTCATGGTACGTATGAATATTGGTTTGTAGTTGAATAAACATCCATGTGTGGTTGTAAGGAATATAATGTTATGATCCTTTATAAGATCTAGTATTTGACCCTCACTTAGGGCGTTGTTATAGTAGAATTAATCTTATTTGGTCTAACCCATATATCAAATCATATCTACCCAAAATAAGGTCTAAGTAAAGATTGCACTGAGGTTTATGGCGCTTGACTTGATGATCTACTTCAATTCCATCAAGTTAAATGTAACTTTAGTTACTGTGACAAATTTTATTTGAAAGCGCGAAAAATCCTTGGATTTTCCATGCATGAATGCAATGCACACATCTATGATCTCTCTTTTTCTAGCCTCTAGATATTGCGTTGGCAATGGCCTCCTCCTCGCTAATGTCCGGCAGCTGGGTCTCTGGATCCCACGCTAGGCTGCCGTCATTGTGCCCGTTGTCTCCGCCTTGGAGATGGCCGTACTCCGTCTTGGCAGCGTCGTCATCCTCGGTGTCCTCGTCCACGTCGCCGTCATCGTACTCTCCCTCGTCGTTGTTGTCGTCGATGGCGAGCTCGCGGTCGAAGTAGTCAACATCGTCGATGGCGAGCTCCCTCGTCGTTGTTGTCGTCGATGGCAGGCTTGCATCCGGCCATGGCACCTGTTGGTTCTCCTCCCAGAGGAGGCGCGCGAATTCGATGCGTACGTACCGCCCTACCCTCGGCTTCTTGCCGGACCGCGAGCCGCTTGCCTCGTGGTCGTTCTTCGTCTTGCGGTACGGCCAACCCTTCCCCATGGCGTCGTACGGGTGGATATGTCGGGCTATGGTAATGGCATGGTCGAGAAAATGGGCGCCAAAAGTGGACCTTAAAATGCTCAGACATCTTCAATGTCCTGCCATTGAAGCCGCTGCAACGTCGCCCACCAGCACACGCGCGCGGGAGGCGAGCCATTATGATAAGGGGTGGCCCGATCTTCTCAGTAAGCAACGGTGGTGATGATGATCACGGAGTGATGGCAGCGGAGAAACACGACGATGAAGTGGATGATAACTTGTATGACGCAACGAGATCTCTCGATTGGTCCCTGTCGCCAATGCAACAACTCTCAACCCTGCAAGATATTCGCAACTCCACACACTTGCGCACGTAGCCGCCGACCACGAAGCGGTAAGTTGCAATCGTCTAATTCCCAATGGAACAAGCAGATCACACAAGACTTTTTCAGGATCTACACAATATCAAGCAATATGGTGTAGGGATTCAATAGTTTTGCTAGAGCAAACAACTAAGAACTAGGGTTTATCTTAAACGTGGTCTAAAGCAGCTAGAGGGGCGTCCTGGGCACTTATATAGGTGTCCGGGACGAGTTCTGGTCGAAAAGATACAAGAAAAACCGACCCAGAATAGATCTGGTCGAGACAGACTCGGACTGGTCCGGTCTGGAATCCGGTCAACCAGGCTGTGGACCGGGCGGGCCGGTCTGTGGTCCGGTCAACCGGGCGGCAACCGGAAACTTCGCAACTTTCCGGTTGTTTCCCGGTACGATGCTTCATATCCGGTTGGCGGCCGGTTGGCGACCGGTCAACCGGCCCGTGACCGGGCTGGCTGGTCGTGGGTCCGGTCGGACCGGGTGCTGGACCGGCCTGGACGTCGTCTTCTCCTCTCGCGCATTCCTCCCGCTCCTCCCTCGCGCGACCATGAGATATCTTCATGTCCAGCTCCATGTCCAGCTTGACGTCCGTCTTCATGTCCAGCTGCTCCTCTACTCCTCGTGCGACGCTCGTCTCCTCTTGATACCTGATGATACATAAGTAATAGGATTTAGGCAGTATAAAGTTCTCATCAATCAAAGTACCGTTTAAAAACAAGTTCACCTGTTGTTTAAGTAGCTTCGCACGAGTCCTTGTAATTGGTCCAATCCGAACTTCATTGGACTTGAGCTTCACAGCAGGTTCATCTTCATTTATTAATGACGGAGGTAGTGGTGTACTAGGGATGTCCTCATCATCTCCCCCCCTTCAAAAGGCGTCGACCCCGACGCTCCAAGGTATTTTCCGTCATATGGTGTCAAATCAGCAACATTGAAAGAATTACTGACACCAAATTCATCAACTGTAAGATCTATCGAGTATGCATTATCATTGATCTTGGCAAGCACTTTGTAAGGACCAGCACCACGAGGCTTCAACTTAGACTTCCGCAGCTTCGGGAACCTATCCTTGCGAAAATGTACCCGAGACCATATCACCGAGGCTTGAACAACATCTCTTTGCGCTTCTTGTTCATCCTTGCAGCATTGCTCTTGCCTTTCTTCTCGATCAACTCTTTAGTCTTCACATGGATCTTACGCACAAAATCTGCCCTCTTGGATGCCTCCATATTAACTCTCTCATGTATGGGCAAAGTGTCGGGGGGAAGACCCCGGGTAGGGCAATGGACGCGGAGCAGCCGGCTGGCCACTGGCCGGCTCGCGGCAAAGGCCGGCTGAGGGGCAGCCGGCTGGCGCCGTGGCCGGCTGGTCCGGAAGCCGGCTGGCTCTAGGTCCTAGTCGGCCCGGCTACGGCCGCCAATGCTGTAGCCGGGCCGGCTTCTACAAGCCATATCCGACCGGGGGTCCGTACCTCGGACCGACTCGAGGCTGGCGAGTCTTGCACCTGGAAGGAACCGGGTTGGTGATCCGGGTTCCCAAAGTCCACGCTGACTTCATCTTCCGTAAGCGCGGGGCACAGTGGAGCAATAGTGCCACGCGCCGGACAGGCCATCATGGCCAACGACGATCCGTACTGGCTACAGTGGCTGACGGCGACAGGGACACCTCCTCTCCATACCGCTGACCTGGGCAGCCGGATGGGACAGGCCACTACGCCTCAACGGCTCCTGACGTCATTGCCTCGGGAAGGAGCGGAAGCCGGAGCCGGCCAAGCCGGCCAGTAGACTATAGGGTCTTATATGTAAAGTGCCAGCGCCTATATAAGCTGGGCTACCCCCCTCGTGCGGGGGACGATCGATCATTCTCACTTCATTTCCACCCTTAGCGCTGCCCTGCAAGAGAGACCATCGTCTCCCTTAGCCTCCCAGGAGCAGCCGGACACAGCTCTAGGAGCACCATTGTACTGTGTGATATCATATACACTCTAGCAGGAGTAGAGGTTTTACCTCCATCGGAGGGCCTCGAACCGGGGTACGTCGCCGTGTCGCTCGTGCCCATACCCGCTTCCGGATACCGCCGTGAGATCTCTCGAGAACCACCTTCGATTAGCCACCCTATGGCATATGCCGTGACGATACCACGACATTTGGCGCCCACCGTGGGGCCTTCAGCATCCTCGGCCGGTGTCTTCATCCGGACGGGCCTCACCATCACCACCGGCGAGCGAGTCGCCTCAGGCTTGATCTGGAGATTCGGCTCCTCGACCGCGTCGCCGACAACGCCGGCTGTTTCGCCGACCGGCCCTTCCCGGCCCGGCGGCAGCGTCATCTCCTTCGGCGGCCACGACGTCTACGTCGCCACCGCCGCACCGCCGCGCTACCCGCGGCGAGTGCTGCGCTGCGCCAGCCCTCCTCCGCGAGCCGGCAGCAGCGCTCCCGCCAGCCCCGCCGTCGTGCAAGTCATGATGGCCGGCGAGGAGTTCCCTCCAAGTCCACGCGCATCCGCGGCCCCGACCTGGAGCGCGACGTCGGCGGGCACGCATCCGCATCAGGCGCAAAGGCGCCACCACCACCATCCCGGCTGGAGCAAGTCCGGGCAAAGCTGAGCACTCCGCTCACCACCGGCGCCGGCACCGACGCCGCCGCCGTCGAGGCAGACCTGGAGGCGCACCGCGTGCTCCTCCTCGCGGCACCGAGGAGCTGGCTGCTGCTAAGCGCCGTGGGACATCACCCGCCGCGAGTACAACCGCGCCCACGGCCTCACCCCAGGCGGCGACAACCCCAGCCGAGCCGGCCAGATCCGCCGCAGAGGCCGCGACCTAGGCGCCGAGATCGACCGCGATGGCGCGGACGAGCCGGCTCCGTCAATGGAGCTACCCATCTACAACACCCCCGACAAGAACATGCTCGCGGCCGAAGCCGCCGCAGAAGAGCTGCACCGCCTCGAAGGCGAAGAGTTACGCCGCCAGACTACGCGGGTGACTGAGTTGGTGAAGGCTGCCAACAAGCGGCCGAAAGACCCCAGGTACGCCCGAGACCCTAGAGCTTCTCACGCTCGTGGTGCCGCAGGCAACGCCAGGGATACGGCCGAGTCCACCTCCCCATCACCAAGCCGGCGCAACGACTCCCGCGCCACGCACGCAACCTCAAGCCGGCCGAGCCACCAGCCAGGCGGCGGCAGCAACCGCAGCCGGGCTCCACCAAGCCGGAACCAGGAGCAAGACTCCGAGCCTCGACGCCCACACCGGCCGGCTCCAGAAGCCAGCGGCGCTCGCCAGCCGGCCCACTCCCGGCTAGGCCCGCGCATCGAGCCAACGGACGCCCGGGACCGCCTCGACCGGCTGGTTCAATCCCGCATCGCGGAAGAAGAAGGGCCAGCCGGCCCAAAGTGCTTCGGGCCGCGGATCCTCAAGTACGACGGCACCGCCAAGCCGGAAGACTGGCTGCTGGACTACTCCACGGCAGACGGCATCGCCAAGGGCAACAAGCGCTGGGCTGTGCGCTACTCCCCCCTCATGCTGCTCGGCTCCGCCCGCACGTGGCTCAACAACCTGCCAGCCGGCAGCATAAACGGCTGGCTGGACTTCGAAGCCGCCTTCATCAACAACTTCACCGGCACCTATCGCCGGCCGGGTCGCCCTCAACAGCTTGAGATGTGCAAGCAGGGCCCGGACGAGACGGATCGCGCGTACCTAACGCGCTGGTGCGAGATGCGCAACTCCCCGTGAGGGCGTGCACGAGATGCAAGCCATCAGCTTCTTCATGGGAGGCTGCCGGCCCAACACCATGCTGTGGCACAAGCTACGCCGCAGCCGAGCCCAAGACGATGGCCGCCTTGATGGTCATCGCAGACAAGTACGCGCCGGCGGAGGAAGCCGGCAAGGCGCCGGCCGATATTTCACCGGCCCCGCAAGACGAGACAACAACAAGCCGGCTGAGCACAAGCCGGCCGAGGGCGGCTCGCATGGCAGCCGGCGGGACAACTACCGCGGCAAGCGTCACAGCCGACCAGCCGGATCGCCGGCACGGCTCCGCCCATGTGGCAGCCGTGTCGGACCATGCGGCGCCGGCGGCAGCCGCGCGTAAGCAAACAGACCGGCAATGGAAGCCGAAGTACACCTTCGAGCAGATGCTCGATTCACCGTGCAAGTACCACAGCGGCAAGAACCCCTCCAACCACACCACCCGCGACTGCCACTTCATGAAGCGGCTGACAAGCGGCGAACCCCTCCCCCCTCCACCCCCGCCTCCTCCAGCCGGTGGGCCGGGTGGTCAAGGCGGCGCAGAGAACGCCAACCTCGAGCACCACGAGGCTAACCAAGTGCAACATGGCCGATATCTAGCCGAAGATGCTACCTACATCATCTTCACCTCCGAGCCCGAGGACAAGACGAGCCAGCAGAGCCGTTCCCTCGAGGTCAACGCGGTCATACCGCCGATCCCCCAGTACCTAAACTGGTCAGAGCAGGCCATCACCTTTGATCGCCGCGACACACCGGCTGTCCCGCCGAAGCCGGGCAGCTACGCCTTGGTCCTCGACCCCACCATCGGCACGACCCGGCGCAGCGTGCGATTTTCGCGCGTCCTCATCGACGGCGGCAGCAACATCAACATCCTCTACCGCGACACCGCCCGCAAGCTGGGCATCCAGGAGGCCGAGTTGCGCCCCACCCCCACCGTCTTCCATGGCATCGTGCCCGGCCACTGCTGCCAGCCGATTGGCCGGATCACGCCGGAGGTGATGTTCGGGAAGCCGGATCACTTCCGCACCGAGAGAATCGAGTTCGAGGTGGTGGACCTCGTGAGTCCCTACCACGCGCTCCTCGGGCAGGCCGGCCCCGACCAAGTTCATGGCGGTGCCCCACTATGGGTACCCGAAGATGAAGCTGCCCGGCCCAAAGGGGGTCATCACCGTAGCCGGCGACTATCGCCGCTCCATGGACCGCGCCACGCGAGCTCCAAGATGGCCCGTACGCCGGTCATCGCCACCGAGAAGCAGCGCATCCACGACGCCGTGGCCCTCGCGAAGGCCGCGCGGACGGACATGCCGGCTGCAGGCAACCCGGCTGGGACTACTCACTTCCAGCCGGACGACAACACCAAGAAGATCCTGCTGGACCCGGCGCAGCCGGACAAGTACGTCACCATCGGTGCCGGCTTGAGCAAGAAATAGGAAATCAAGCTCACCAGCTTCCTCCGTGAGAATCGGGACATCTTCGCATGGACTCCAAGAGACATGCCGGGTGTGCCGAGGGAGTTGGCTGAGCACCACCTCCACGTCCGGCCCGACGCCAAGCCGGTGAAGCAGCCTCTCGTGCGCTTCGCCGAAGAACGAAGGAAGGCCATCGGTGAAGAAATCGCCTCGGCCGCCGGCAGCCGGCTTCATCATGGAAGTGCTGCACCCGGACTGGTTGGCAAACCCGGTCCTGGTTTTGAAGAAGAACGGCTCCCGGCGCATGTGTATCGACTACACCAGCCTCAACAAGGCGTGCCCGAAGGACCCCTTCCCCTGCCGCGCATAGATCAAGTCATAGACTCGATCGCCGGCTCGTGAATTGTTGTCTTTTCTAGATGCCTATTCAGGCTACCACCGCATTCCTTTGAATCCGGATGATCAAATAAAGACTTCGTTCATTACCCCGTACGGGCTTACCGCTACACGACTATGCCATTCGGCTTGAAAAATGCAGGCGCCACCTACCAAAGGTGCATGCAAAAATGTTTGCGGGATCAAATCGGCGTAAACGTTCACGCATATGTGGATGATGTCGTTGTAAAAACCAAGGAGATGCCTACCCTCCTTGATGATCTGAGAGAAACCTTCACCAATCTGAGAAGATTTCGGATGAAGCTCAACCCGGCCAAGTGCACATTCGGCGTGCCGGCCGGCCAACTCCTAGGCTACCTCGTCTCTCAGCGAGGAATCGAAGCCAACCCGGAGAAGATCAGTGCCATTGAGAAAATGGAGCTGCCGCAGTGCCTCAAGGACGTCCGTAGGTTCGCCGGCTGCCCGGCTTCCTTGAGCCGCTTCGTCAGCCGGCCGGGGAGAAGGCACTGCCCTCGTATCAACTGATGAAGAAGGCGGACAAGTTCGTCTCGGTCACCGCAGCGGACGAAGCCTTCCGTGACCTAAAGCGCGTGCTCTCAACCGCGCCAATCCTTGCAACGCCGGGTTCAATGGAGCCGATGCTCGTTGTACATCGCAGCCACCAACCGAGTGGTTAGCGTTGTCCCGGTGGTGGAGCGCAAAGAAGCCGAAAACAGAGAGCACGCTGGTCCGACGCCCGGCCTATTACCTCGCCGAAGTGCTCTCCCGGCCGAAGCAAAACTACCCCCACTACCGTAAGGTCACCTACGGTGTCTACATGGCAGCCAAGAAGCTCAAGCACTACTTCCAAGAACATCCCATCGGGGTGGTTGCCACAGCCGCCTTTGGCGGAAATCATCGGCAGCAAGGATGCCAACGGCCGGGTTGCCAAGTGGGCCTCGGAGCTAGCCGCCCACACCATCCTCTACGAGCCACGCACAGCCATCAAGTCGCAGATCCTCGCGGACTTCTTCGTCGACTGGGCCGAGATGCAATATCTGCCGCCCGTGCCGGATTCCACACATTGGAAGATGCACTTCGACGGCTCGAAGATGCGCAACGGCTTGGGAGCCGGCATCGTCATCACCTCTCCCAAGGGAGACCGACTGGACTACGTCCCGCAGATCCACTTCGCCGCATCCAACAACGTGGCGGAGTATGAAGCGCTCATTCATGGGCTGAAGCTGGCCAAGGAGATTGGCGTGCGTCGCATACTATGCTTCGGCGACTCCGACTTGGTCATACAACAAGCATCTGGCGACTGGGACGCGAAGGACGCCAACATGGCCTCATACCGCTTCCATGTCCAGGCAGCTATCCCGCTTCTTCGACGGCTGCGAATTCCACCATGTGCCACGAGCAAACAACGAGGCGGCTGACGCCTTGTCCAAGATTGGCTCAACCCGGCAAGCCATTCCGCCGGGCATCGCCTTGGCGGTTATCAAGAAGCCGTCCATCATACCGTCACCGGATTCGGATTCAATATTCGTGCCGGCTGACCCGGGGGCTGCTCAGCCGAACCCGGTGACAAGGGAACCTTCCGAACGTTATCTCCAAGGGCTCCGCCAAATACGCATATGCATCCAAACGGGAGGGTGGGTGAGGAACAAAATCAACAGGACCAGTAGCGATCTGTTTACCTCGATCCATAGTGTTGCTCCCGGTTGACGATGTCGAAGATCTTGAACGTGCCATCGAGATCAGATCCTTACGAACAGATCAACAGCGTTCCCGATGGGAGTAGCCCCCGAGGCTACAGCCAAGAACTTGTGCTTGGTAAGACCCCAGACCTATTCTGCTGGGCTCCGAACGTTATCTCCAAGGGCTCCGCCAAATACGCATATGCATCCAAACGGGAGGGTGGGTGAGGAACAAAATCAACAGGACCAGTAGCGATCTGTTTACCTCGATCCATAGTGTTGCTCCCGGTTGACGATGTCGAAGATCTTGAACGTGCCATCGAGATCGGATCCTTACGCCTCTAATTCCCACGGACGGCGCCAATTGACAAGGGATTAACTTGTCAATGCCTATGGATTATAGGCTAGGGTTTAGTTAGAAGTAGAGGGCAAGTAGATCTCGAAGGTTTCAATCGAAAAGTACTCGACGAATATGAAAACTAGGGTTTGCGGACAATGATTCGATGATCTTCTCGTCCCTCGACCCCCCCTTTATATAGGTGGAGCCGAGGGATTCGTGCTATACAAGGATTACATAGTCCGGGACGGTTTCTAACTCATCCCGCCAGATTACAAATAACACTTCCTATTACAACTCTATCTTTTCCTTAAATACATCTTGGGCTCTCGAGTCTTCTTATTCTTCGGGTAGTGGGCCTTCAATAAACCCCGGGTACTATATTAGGCAGGCCCATTTGGGATGCCTATGTCACCCGG